>NC_081164.1:2437102-2557102 GCF_012432095.1 Onychostoma macrolepis | reverse complement strand
CACTTTATTTTAAGGTGTCATAATACAGAGTAATTACCTAATTAAGTACTTAGTAGTAGCCTTTGTACTTACATGAAATAAAATCTACTTACCATGTAACTAAATTATGGAACAGCCTGTAATTACAGTTTGTAATTATGTAGATGTAATAGGCAGCTACTGTTACACATACGTAACAGACCGAGTCTGTTACACAGCTTCTTGTGCACTTAAGTACAATCTTGATACACTTTATTTTAAGTAGCTTATATCTGTGTACTCACATTTATAAATACGTTGTATAAAGTCTGCAACACATATGTAACAATCTTTTGGTTACATAAGTAGCTGTGTTTCAGACTCGGTCTGTTACATATGTGTAACAGTAGCTGCCTATTACATCTACATAATTACAAACTGTAATTACAGGCTATTTCATAACTCAGTTACATGGTAAGTACAGTTCATGTAAGTACAACGGCTACTACTGAGTACTTAACTAGGTAATTACTCTGTTTTATGGACACCTTAAAATAAAGTGTTACCCGAATATTTAGGTATTTGTACTGAAAAACATGACAAAAATGCGGCGAAAGAAATTTTTTTTTTTTGCAGTGCAATGCTGTAATGGCGTGGTGGATGAAGGTGTGAATCTATACACAAAATGTATTTATTAATACAAACGAAACTCAATAACACAGGAATCCAGAGAATGTACCACAGCATCTTACAAAACACAGACAAAGCAAAACAAGATGATTATGACAACTGAAACACAGTATACTGGATAATAAGAACAAGAAACAGATGTGCATAATGGTTATTAACCTTCACTGAAACTAAAACCAGTAATAAAGAAACATTTATTACTTTAAATAAACATTATTTGAAATTAAATAAAATATTTTATTTCAGCTAGTGGCAAATCAACATTTCTAATGTTCATTTAGGTGAAGAACTAAAATATCTAAAAACTAAAACTTTAACTAAAATTTCAATTGAAACAGGAAAATATAAAAATAAAGGTATAACACTTTATTTTAAGGAGCAATTCTCTCTGTTTATTAGCATGCATATTGGTTATTTATTAGTACTTATAAAGCACATATTAATGTTTTATTCTGCACGACCATATTTTAGATCCCTTAATCCACGATTCCACCCAATACCTAAACTTAACAACTACCTTACTAACTATTAACAATATGCAGCTAATTAGGCAAAAGTCATAGCTAATGCTAAGTTAATAGTGAGAATTAGACCTTAAAATGAAGTGTGATCAAAATCTTATTCAAAATAGAAACAATATTTTAGTATCAATGATAACACTGATATGCATAATCGATAACTAAGGAAACCAAGAAAAAAAAGAAAGAAAAGAAAAAAAAAAACAAAATAAGAGTCCTTGGAGAAAAAATGTACAATAGGCCTGTGACAAATGCCAAGGTGTGGAGTGTTATTTGGTGCGTCCAAGTAACATGTCTTAAACTGGTTGTACAGGGATTTGTTCTTATATACTTGCTGATACCGTGATGAAAAACTGTACACTGTATGATACTCTCTTTTTGTTATCAGAATATATTAATGAGTTTGACTACTACTACTATCGAACCCAACAGAATTAGCAGCACTGGTGCGTATATTTACTATGCCACATTTCCATCTGAACAGGAGGTCTGAGCTCAGTTCTACTAGACTGATGGTCAACGGCTCCGAGAAACTGTTGGGCTTTAGTTTAAGTGATCTGAGTGACATGGGAGTGGGATGGAAGATTAATGCCACCCTTGTGACCATCATAAGGTGAGTAACCTGCACCAATTTAAAAATGCACACACCTCATAAAGCACAGATTCGAGAGGGACGAGTATTAGAGATATTGAGAGCATGACTTCATAGGGTCATTTCTAGAGCTTGTTTTGCAGGATGGTATGGTTATGAACTAATAGGTAATCTGTTCTCTTTAGGAAGGACGTACTTCGCTTCTTGGATGCGGAGAGAGATGTGTCTGTTATCAAGAGCAGTTTCAAACCGGGCGATACCATCCACTATGTTCTGGACCGGCGCAGGACATTCAATGTTTCTCAGACTCTACACAGTTTACTTCCCGAAGTCTCTCCACTAAAGAACAAGACGTTCAAGACCTGTGCTGTGGTGGGGAACTCAGGCGTTCTCCTGAAGAGCGGATGTGGGAAGGAGATAGACAGCCATGGTTTCGTTATACGGTAATGTATTTACTTCTCTGCGGTGATCTAATCATTAGTGTCTTATGGCGAGGCATGCAGTCTAACAAGGTCTAATGGTCATTTATCTCTCACTGAATCAGTGTTTTCCCATCGGTAACTTGGCTTGAATTCTATCCCATTTTTGGAAACCTGAACTAGGAACAAAAGCTCAAAGTAATTCAGAAGCGTCACATGACTTGTACATTTTGTAGTACTGCAAGATTTTCACGAGTTTCACCCCAAAATGAAAACCAAATTTCCTTATTTTGGTTTCATTGATATACTATTATATACTTTGTTTTATTAAATATATTTGTAATAGTATATTTCCTGTTTTCCAAGTAGCAATTTTCTTGTGTTTTTGTCATTTTCAGTACAAACCCGATTCCAAAAAAGTTGGGACACTGTAAACAGAATGCAATGGAAGTTCTGGAAGTTTCAAATTTCAATATTTTATTATATATTTTATTATATATTATACAACATAGATGACATATCAAATGTTTAAACTGAGAAAATGTAAGGGAAAAATAAGTTAATTTTAAATTTCATGGCATCAACACATCTCAAAAAAGTTGGGACAAGGCCATGTTTACCACTGTGTGGCATCCCCTCTTCTTTTTATAACAGTCTGCAAACGTCTGGGGACTGAGGAGACAAGTTGCTCAAGTTTAGGAATAGGAATGTTGTCCCATTCTTGTCTAACACAGGCTTCTAGTTGCTCAACTGTCTTAGGTCTTCTTTGTCGCATCTTCCTCTTTATGATGCGCCAAATGTTTTCTATGGGTGAAAGATCTGGACTGCAGGCTGGCCATTTCAGTACCCGGATCCTTCTTCTACGCAGCCATGATGTTGTAATTGATGCAGTATGTGGTCTGGTATTGTCATGTTGGAAAATGCAAGCTCTTCCCTGAAAGAGACGACGTCTGGATGGGAGCATATGTTGTTCTAGAACTTGGACATACCTTTCAGCATTGATGGTGTCTTTCCAGATGTGTAAGCTGCCCATGCCACACGCACTCATGCAACCCCATACCATCAGAGATGCAGGCTTCTGATCTGAGTGCTGATAACAACTTGGGTTGTCCTTGTCCTCTTTAGTCCGGATGACATGGCGTCCCACTTTTCCAAAAAGAACTTCAAATTTTGATTCGTCTGACCACAGAACAGTTTTCCACTTTGCCACAGTCCATTTTAAATGAGCCTTGGCCCAGAGAAAACACCTGCGCTTCTGGATCATGTTTAGATATGGCTTCTTTTTTGACCTATAGAGTTTTAGCCGGCAACGGAGAATGGCACGGTGGATTGTGTTCACCGACAATGTTTTCTGGAAGTATTCCTGAGCCCATGTTGTGATTTCCATTACAGTAGCATTCCTGTATGTGATGCAGTGCCGTCTAAGGGCCCGAAGATCACGGGCATCCAGTATGGTTTTCCGGCCTTGACCCTTACACACAGAGATTGTTCCAGATTCTCTGAATCTTTGGATGATATTATGCACTGTAGATGATGATAACTTCAAACTCTTTGCAATTTTTCTCTGAGAAACTCCTTTCTGATATTGCTCCACTATTTTTCGCCGCAGCATTGGGGAATTGGTGATCCTCTTCCCATCTTGACTTCTGAGAGACACTGCCACTCTGAGAGGCTCTTTTATACCCAATCATGTTGCCAGCTGTTCCTTATATGTACATTTAACTTTTCCGGCCTCTTATTGAAACACAAAAAAAGAACTCAGTCCCAACCATAAGCCGAATGGCTTAACTCGCCAGTATATAGTCCAACTGAACAGCGCGAAGATCAGTCCGGCTTCACCAAAGCCAGCAAGGCAGAGCGGCGGCGGAAAGTTCGTAGACAGCGGCCGCTGAAATCCAGAGAGGGCGCCGAGCGCGAGCAGAGGAGGATCGGAAGGGGTGATCGTGAAGGGACGGGCGAACGGGCAGAGAAAAGCCACGGCGGTGAGCCGGCCAGAGTCCTAGAGCAGCCGGCAACAAAAACAAAATAAAACAAAACAAAAAGAGCAGCAAAACAGGAGCGCCAGACCGACGGGACTAGGAAAATAAACAAAACGAGATCGAGTCAGAAAACACAACAGGCAGCAAGACAAACTGAACCTCAGTATAATGCATATGGACTGACACCAGACAGCAAACAAGAGGGGTTTATAAAGGGAGATAATGAGTACAAAATAGAGTGCAGGTGAGGAGGAAAATTAGAACCCGGATAATAAGAGGCGGAGAAAACACCATATGACAGCAGAGCACATGGCCAGCTGTCAAAACACAAAAGGCCATGTGCTCCAGGACAACAAAAGCAGGGCAGCCCCACCCGAGATCGTGACAGTACCCCCCCTCCCAAGGAACGCCCCCAGGCGACCTAAGGGAAGGGGTTACCTGGTCTCCGGCGGAAGTCCTCGATCAGCGACCGATCCAGAATGTCCCGAGCGGAACCCAACTCCTCTCCTCCGGGCCGTAACCCTCCCAGTCCACCAGGTATTGAAAACCCCTGCCACGACGGCGAACATCTAGTAATCTCCTAACAGAATAGGCAGGAGCACCATCCACTAGACGAGGGAGGGGGCAGGGGATGACACGTTGGCATTTAGAGGAGACCTGAAAACAGGTTTAACCCTGGATACATGAAAACAGGGTGTACCCGACCAAGAGAGGAAGGTAACTTGAGCCTTACCGCAACCGGATTAAGGACCTTGGTGATCTGGTATGGACCAATGAACCTAGGCGCTAACTTGCGAGACAGCCTTGAGAGGCAGGTCCTTGGTGGACAGCCATACCTTCTGACCGCAGACATAGCGGGGTGCCGGAATCCGGTGGCGATCGGCCGCTGCTTTGGTCCGTCCTGGAGGCCTGGACCAAGGCCTTCCTAGCCTTCTTCCAAACACTACGACATCTTCGGACAAAGGCTAGGGCAGACGGTACCGCAGCATCGGGTTCCTGAGAGGGAAACAAGGAGGTAGATAGCCCATAGAACACTCAAACGGTGACATACCTGTGGAGGCTACTGGGAGAGTATTGTGGGAATACTCAACCCAAGTGAGCTGTTGGCTCCATGAGACAGGATTGCGGAACGCCAGGCAGCGGAGGGCCCGCTCGAGATCCTGATTGGCTCGCTCACACTGTCCGTTGGTCTGGGGATGAAAACCTGACGACAGACTCGTGGAGGCCCCGATCTGTCTACAAAATTCCTGCCAAAAACGGGAGACAAACTGGGGACCCCTATCAGAGACCACATCAACCGGAAGACCATGGATCCGGAAGACGTGGTCAATTACCAGTTGGGCTGTCTCCTTGGCAGAAGGGAGTTTGGGAAGGGGCACGAAATGAACCGCCTTAGAGAAGCGATCCACCACCGTGAGAATAACGGTGTAACCTCTTGAAGGGGGTAGGCCAGAGACAAAATCTAAGGCTATGTGTGACCAGGGACGAGAGGGGATGAGAAGGGGCTGGAGTAGACCAACGGAGGGACGGTTTGAGACCTTGTTCTGGGCACAAACAGAGCAAGCCAATACAAACTGCCTGGCGTCCTGGCCAATGGATGGCCACCAAAATCGCTGGCGGATGGCAGCCAGCGACCTCCTGACTCCTGGATGGCAGGCAACCCTAGATTCATGACCCCACTGGAGGACCTCAGGGCGCAGTGCCTCCGGAACGAACAACCGGCCTGCAGGACACTCAACTGGCACCTCCACCCCTCGTCCGGCCTCCTCCACCCGACGCTCGACATCCCAGGAGAGAGCCCCTACCACCACTCCTTCCGAGAGTATGGCATCGATCGGGGTCTCCTCTCCCGGGCGCTCGAACTGGCGGGATAGAGTATCGGGTTTAACATTTTTGGACCCGGGCCGGTACGAAAGGGAGAAGTCGAACCGGTCAAAGAAGAGAGCCCAGCGAGCCTGGCGCGAGCTCAGCCTCTTAGCCGAACGGATGTATTCTAAGTTCTTATGATCCGTCCAGACCAAGAAGGGCTGAGCCGACCCCTCCAACCAGTGATGCCACTCACCCAAGGCCAACCTAACCGCCAGCAACTCCCGGTTGCCAATGTCATAATTATGCTCAGCTGGGTTGAGGCGATGGGAGAAATATGCACAGGGGTGCATCTTCCCATCCCTGGAGGAACGCTGGGACAAGACTGCGCCTACCCCGACATCAGAGGCGTCCACCTCAACAATGTATTGCCGTTCGGGATCTGGAATGGAGAGAACAGGAGCAGAGATAAACCGGGACTTTAAATTATCAAAGGCCTCCTGAGCCTGAGCACTCCAGGTGAACGGTACCTTAATGGAGGTGGCGCGTTAAGGGTGCAGCTACCTGGCCAAAGTTCCTGATGAATCGCCGGTAGAAGTTGGCAAAGCCCAAGAAACGCTGCAGAGCCTTCCTAGTGTCGGGGACTGGCCACTTAGCGACAGCCTCGACCTTGGCCGGATCCGGTTTAATCTCCCCAGCTGAAACGATAAAGCCCAAGAATGAAACTGACTTGGCATGGAACTTGCACTTCTCCGCCTTGACATAAAGCTGGTTCTCCAGCAGCCGTTGGAGGACTTGGCGACGTGCTGAGTGTGTACCTGGAGGGATGGAGAAAAGATGAGAATATCATCGAGGTACACAAAGACAAACTGGTTAATCATGTCTCCCAGCACGCTATTGACCATGCCCTGGAAGACAGCAGGGGCATTAGTGAGCCCGAACGGAAGGACCAGGTATTCATAGTGTCCCGTGGGGGTATTAAAGGCTGTCTTCCACTCATCGCCCTCGCGAATGCGGACAAGATGATAGGCGTTGCGGAGGTCTAATTTAGTGAAGACCTTGGCTCCCTGCAAGAGTTCAAAAGCAGATGACATTAGAGGCAAGGGGTACCTGTTCTTAACAGTAATGTCATTCAACCTGCGGTAATCAATGCAAGGACGCAGAGAGCCATCCTTCTTCTTAACAAAGAAGAACCCAGCGCCAGCAGGGGAAGACGAGTGGCGAATGAGTCCGGCCTTGATGGATTCTTGAATGTACTTGTCCATAGCCTCTCGTTCAGGACCAGACAGGGAAAAGAGACGACCCCGGGGCGGAGAAGTGCCTGGAAGGAGATCGATGGCACAATCGAGCGGCGGTGGGGGAAGCGAGGTGGCTCTGGACTTGCTGAAAACTAGCCGCAGATCAAGGTACTCCTCCGGGACCCCGGTGAAATCAGCTGCTTCAACCTGCAACACAGGAGACACAGACACGGGAGGAGAGGCAAGGCCAAGACAACGCGCATGACAAGACTGACTCCAAGACATAATCTGACTGCGGGACCAATCAACCTGAGGGCTGTGCTGCACCAACCAGGGATGCCCCAGAACAAGACTGGCATTAGGGGACTCCATGAGGAGCAGCACAACTGACTCACGGTGATTGCCTGACACAACAAGACTTACACAGGGGGTGGTGTGGGTGATGGTGGCTACCAGCTGGCCAGAGAGGCCCCAGACAGAGACAGGAGAGGAGAGAGGAATGGCAGGGATGCCCCAGCTCTTGGCTGTGCTAGAGTCCAGAAAGCTGGCCTCGGCGCCCGAATCAATCAGAGCCTTGCAGGAGCGGATGGAGTCTTGGTAAGTGATGGTGGCAGAGAGCTGGGTGCGTGACTGAGGGGAAATAAGTGAAGAAACGCCCACCAGGACTCCCCGGCTAACTAGTGGGCTTTGGCTTTTAAAGGACATGATAGAGCAAAGTGGCCTGACTTGCCACAGTAGAGACAGAGGCCCTGAACCAGCCTCTGCTGTCTCTCTCGGGCCGACAATCGAAGTTGCCCCAACTGCATGGGCTCTGGATCAGGCAGGGGTGATTGAGGTGGTGGGTGGCCCTTGAAGGGCTGGGTTTCCTCCAGTCCCCAGGATGAGCGGGTGCCCAGCGTCGCTGACGCAAGCGGAGGCGGCTTTCGACTCAGTGGCCAAATTAATAAAGCCCTCCAGGTCCTGGGGTAGCTCGTGGGTGGCAATCTCATCCTGGATCTCAAAGTTAAGCCCCTCCCGAAACATAGCTCGCAGCGCCCTCATTCCAGTTGCAGGAAGTTGCTAGAGTCTTAAATTGGATGGCATATTCAGTCACGGTACGGCCTCCTTGACGGAGCCGCGCTAGTTTGGATGCAGCTTCATCCCCCCTTACAGAGCGATCAAAAAGTCTTGTCATCTCATCACGAAATTCCTCAAAGTTATTGCAGAAAAAAGCTCCTGCGTCCCACACGGCAGTCCCCCACTCGCGAGCCCTTCCCGTCAGCAGAGTAATGACGTAAGCAATCTTTAACCGTTCTGTAGCATATCGACGTGGTTGCAGCGCAAACACCAGGGAACATTGAGATAGAAACGCCCGACATGAATCTGGATCCCCATCATATAAGGGCGGGTTGTTGGCGTGCGGCTCAGGCTCGCGATCGCGGTGAGAGAGAGGCAGGGGGGCTGCTGAAGCGGAGGACGACAGAACGTCTTGTTGAAGTTCACGGAAGCGGCCTCTTAATTCAGCCAGCTGGGCCGTGAGGCTTTCAACCTCCTGAGCTGTGGGCGAGCTGGCTGGCTTGGTGGCCGAGGAGAGCTCCTTGATGAGCAATGGCGGATCGAACAAACTCCTCACCGGCTGGATCCATGATGGTCAGTCCGTACTGTCAGAGATGAGAGCGGGATCCAATAGCAGGTGAGTAATACGAGTTTATTGAAACACAAAAAAAGAACTCAGTCCCAACCATAAGCCGAATGGCTTAACTCGCCAGTATATAGTCCAACTGAACAGCGCGAAGATCAGTCCGGCTTCACCAAAGCCAGCAAGGCAGAGCGGCGGCGGAAAGTTCGTAGACAGCGGCCGCTGAAATCCAGAGAGGGCGCCGAGCGCGAGCAGAGGAGGATCGGAAGGGGTGATCGTGAAGGGACGGGCGAACGGGCAGAGAAAAGCCACGGCGGTGAGCCGGCCAGAGTCCTAGAGCAGCCGGCAACAAAAACAAAATAAAACAAAACAAAAAGAGCAGCAAAACAGGAGCGCCAGACCGACGGGACTAGGAAAATAAACAAAACGAGATCGAGTCAGAAAACACAACAGGCAGCAAGACAAACTGAACCTCAGTATAATGCATACGGACTGACACCAGACAGCAAACAAGAGGGGTTTATAAAGGGGAGATAATGAGTACAAAATAGAGTGCAGGTGAGGAGGGAAAATTAGAACCCGGATAATAAGAGGGGCGGAGAAAACACCATATGACAGCGGAGCACATGGCCAGCTGTCAAAACACAAAAGGCCATGTGCTCCAGGACAACAAAAGCAGGGCAGCCCCACCCGAGATCGTGACACCCCATACCATCAGAGATGCAGGCTTCTGATCTGAGTGCTGATAACAACTTGGGTTGTCCTTGTCCTCTTTAGTCCGGATGACATGGCGTCCCAGTTTTCCAAAAAGAACTTCAAATTTTGATTCGTCTGACCACAGAACAGTTTTCCACTTTGCCACAGTCCATTTTAAATGAGCCTTGGCCCAGAGAAAACACCTGCGCCTGGATCATGTTTAGATATGGCTTCTTTTTTGACCTATAGAGTTTCAGCCGGCAACGGAGAATGGCACGGTGGATTGTGTTCACCGACAATGTTTTCTGGAAGTATTCCTGAGCCCATGTTGTGATTTCCATTACAGTAGCATTCCTGTATGTGATGCAGTGCCGTCTAAGGGCCCGAAGATCACGGGCATCCAGTATGGTTTTCCGGCCTTGACCCTTACACACAGAGATTGTTCCAGATTCTCTGAATCTTTGGATGATATTATGCACTGTAGATGATGATAACTTCAAACTCTTTGCAATTTTCTCTGAGAAACTCCTTTCTGATATTGCTCCACTATTTTCGCCGCAGCATTGGGGGAATTGGTGATCCTCTTCCCATCTTGACTTCTGAGAGACACTGCCACTCTGAGAGGCTCTTTTTATACCCAATCATGTTGCCAGCTGTTCCTTATATGTACATTTAACTTTTCCGGCCTCTTATTGCTACCTGTCCCAACTTTTTTGGAATGTGTAGCTCTCATGAAATCCAAAATGAGCCAATATTTGGCATGACATTTCAAAATGTCTAACTTTCAACATTTGATATGTTATCTATATTCTATTGTGAATAAAATATAAGTTTATGAGATTTGTAAATTATTGCATTCCTTTTTTATTCACAATTTGTACAGTGTCCCAACTTTTTTGGAATCGGGTTTGTATTTAGTGTTAGTTATTTTAGTACTAAGTTAAAGTAAATGAAAATATTTTTAAAATATATAAAATATATCAAATATAAGACCCGTGTCTCTGACCATTGCCTGTTCTTTCGTCCCTGAGCAGATGTAACCTCGCTCCTGTGGAGGATTTTGCAGATGATGTGGGTTTGAGGTCAGACTTCACCACTATGAACCCCTCCGTGATCCCACGGGTGTACGGGGGTCTGAGGGACGAACAACAGCGGGAGCGATTCATCCGCCGTTTACAGCAGCTAAACGACAGCGTGCTCTGGATCCCTGCCTTTATGGTGAAGGGTGGAGAGAGGCACGTGGAAATCGTGAACCAGCTCATTCTTAAACACAAACTCAAAGTGCACACAGCGTATCCTTCACTCCGACTGATCCACGCCGTACGAGGGTGAGTTGGGACATTTACAATTCCAGTTTTCAATTTGAATTGAAGTAACACAAAAGAGTGCAGAACTCTAATTCAAATTCATAAGCAATGAAGTAAAATTTAAAATGAATCAAAATTACAAAATTGATGTCATTTTGATTTTTAACTAGAAAAGCCAAGTTTGTCTTGTCAAACTTGGCTTTTCTAGTTAAAAATCAAAGTGACTTCAATTTCGGAGTTTGGTCACACTTTATATTAGGTGGCCTTAACTACTATGTACTTACATCAAAAAATAAGTACAGTGTACTTATTGTGTTCATATTGTATTGTAAAACACTGCTGCTGCTATTGAGGTGGGATAGGGATAAGGTTAAGGACAGGTTTAATGGTATCTGTAGGTGTAAGGGATGGGTCAACAGTGTAATTATAATTAATTACAGATGTAACTACATATAGGTATTTTTAAAAATATATATGTACAATGCAAAAACATGTATGTACACAATGTATGCATTGTACCAAATGATTAATTTAAATGTAAGTACATAGTAGCCACCTGATATAAAGTGGGACCCGGAAGATTTTAAACCCTTAGGGCCAGATTTACTAAACAGGGCAAATTAGTGTTTAGAGTGCAATTCCATAAAAGCACCAATGGGAGGAGAAATTCTGCGTGTGATTTACTGACAACACGCACATTAAAGAACACAGACGCAGCCAGATCATTTCCATAATGACCAGCGCAATCTACCAAGTGCAGCACAAATAACCGCCTGCTTTAAAACATGCTTTTTTGGGCCATTAAATAATGGCGCAAATGTTAGTAAATCATGTTGCGTGATCCATTTTAATACTCTCCTCCCATAAATTTTGCGTCTGAAAGGGAAAATGACACCTACAAATGCATATTCAATAAGGTCAGGCACAGAAATAACTGTGTCCACGCTTTTTGAGCTCTAATTCTTCACTGTGCGTCTTTAGTAAATCCTGACGGTAGCCTACTATTTTAACGCCAAAAGATGGTTTGCGTTGGCGCAAGCTGTTAGTAAATCTGGCCCTTAGAAGTAGTGATCTCATATTTCATAATACATGGAAGACCATATATAGTACTGAAAATTGGTACTATAATGCTTATAGTACACTCAGCAACTGATAATTCAATAACTACAAGCAATGTCTGTTTATTTCTTAGGTACTGGCTCACAAATAAGATAAATATCAAACGACCCTCTACTGGATTACTGATGTACACAATGGCTACGCGCTTCTGCGATGAAATCTACTTGTATGGATTCTGGCCTTTCCCCAAAGATGGCAACGGAAATCCTGTTAAATATCATTACTATGATGGACTGAGATATCGTTATTTTTCCAATGCGGGTCCTCACCGGATGCCGCTGGAGTTCAAAACGCTGAAGAGACTGCACAGTAAGGGTGCGCTCAAACTGACCATGTCTAAATGCACATACCCTTGACTCATGAACGGACGGACACTCGGAACTCAAGTGAAAACTGAGAGGTCAAACTAAAATGTGTTTTCAGCTTTGGAGAATGAGTGTGCCTTCAACTGCAAACTGTCAGTGCAATGAAGTGCAATGCTTTACACACTGAACAAGCTACTGTTGTTTCCAAACGACAAATGAAACAGTCCTGCTTAGTGTGTAGATATTACAATGTTGGTAAGCGATCTTGTCTGAAAATGTCTTACACAAAAGTTGCCAAAGATACTGTATTTTTGGTATATAAACACATAATTATTTTTTGATTCACACAATTCAGAGACTCCCAACCTGGTCACACGTGTCCAAACAGCTACTTAAGCAGGTTTTTTGCAGTTCCCTTTTAAGGGCCAAAAAAAACATGTGTTTATGAATGAATTTGCGTTGAATTCCACTCATAGCATATTGCAACTTGGTGAGTCTGATTTCACCCACAGTATCCACTTTTTAATTGACTGGAAAAGTGTAAATGATTTTCTATTAATGTGAAATAAAAGGAACACGTGTCTGGTTTGTTGTCAATGAACATAATGGTTACACCTAAAAAAGGGAAACACTGGTATATATCAGTCTCAGATTACTGAATGTATTACATGTATGTTGTCAAAGTCATTTAGACCGATCTGTCTTAATCAAATGTACTGCTGTATGTCAGAATGTGTTAGCATGCCTGGAACAGATGACTTGAATCTAATAACACCTCGCATTATTTATGTGGCATTACATTGTGTGTAAAGTAAAAACATTCTGAGCAGATTATTGATGCAGAAATGTAAATGTATAATGTATGTATGTTGAAGACATGCAATGCCTTAGAGTATTCATTTACAGTTTTGTTTTTCTACTTAAGTGCATTCTTTTATTTATATTGTAATGTATTTTGTATTTTAAACAGATGTTAAATGCGTTTTTAAGCATTTCTGTGTGTTTTTAAATTTGATAGAAATTTGTCTCGCTGTATTAATTTGTTTTGATAGCTTTAAAGTTGATTTGAGTTTTTAATGCCAAAAGCAAAAATCAACTTCATCTCCTGAATCTGTGATTATGTTGACATTTCTGATTTCTTGACCAGAAGACCACTGTGGCATGACATGAAATGACACAGGCATACATATTTTTGAATTGTTTTGGAATTTTGCTAAATAATCTAATTTATGGAGGCCTGTTTCCAAAACAATACAGTAAAAACTGTAAAAAAAAAAAAAAAAATCTATACTTCTTGAAATCTTATAGTAATTCAATTACTGTAAATTATACAAATTAATTGAAAATATACTGTATAGTATAGTGTATTTTACCACTCGGTGACACCATGTGACCAGTCAGACTATTTCAGAAAACTGTAATCATGAAACTCATAGCACAAGAACAGCTTATGTGAGGTAGAACATAATGCAAGTCTGTATTTTGGCAAGCTTCCTTGGCTATTTACATGCAATACAAGCACTTAAATGAACAGACTACATCAAATTCTAGGGAAATCATTA
Organism: Onychostoma macrolepis; assembly: GCF_012432095.1. NCBI lineage: Eukaryota > Metazoa > Chordata > Actinopteri > Cypriniformes > Cyprinidae > Onychostoma > Onychostoma macrolepis. The sequence goes on along the minus strand of NC_081164.1, from coordinate 2,543,295 downwards.
GAGGATATTTACACTTGGTCACTACATGTGTTTTACTGATCAAATAGCTATCCAGTCATTAGGTGAATGCAATCTGAAACGCATTGTTCAGGCCACATAAATGAATGATTAATGTAATGAATTAAGATGAATGAAGTGACCAAGTATAAATACTCCCTTAGGTTGTAAAAAAAAAAAAAAAAAAACTTATCAAAGTGTAAACTGGAAGATCTTCCAATACTAATAAAAATATTAATACAAAAAAACATATATGTATCATTAGTTATACAAAGAATAGCAAAAGTCATAATATTGCCGTCAAATGTATAAATGAGCTAAACCAAGAATTAAGATACTTCACTGCATCCTATCTAAAGAGGACTAAAGGTTTGAAGGAACTGGCCTTAAAGAAAATGTGTGTTATATACAATAACAGTGGCAGTGTCTTTACATAATTAGCGAATGCTGAAAATGGAAAACATCATAAGAATTCACAAACAGGTTTACAGAAATGCATGCCATCCTTCTTTCTTAATCTCTCCTCTGAATGCAAAGAAACATGCAACATCCGAACGGTTAAGTGGACCTAAAACAATCATCATTTAAAATGAAAGCGTGAGAGAATAATAGAAAAGAGTTTGGTGTAACTCTGAGGTTTCTACTTATATTCCTATGCTTCCAGCTGCCGTCACTGCACAGGTTGCCATGACAACTTCATGCACTTGCTGCTGCTGCATTTAAAAAAAAAAAAGCACTTGAATATTATATATAGAGTTATTTTAGGTTTCATCATGAATATTTACACTAGATGATTTGATCTTTATAGTTTCAGTTTGTTAAATTGTTCTATTTATTTGTGTTCATAACGCTCAATTATCAATTTGTCGTTTAGTTTAGGTAAATAAGCAAATGCACTTCAAAGCCAATCTCAAGATTAGTTCAACATAGACGTTTATCAAAATCTGATCTGATTACAAGTTTTAGCACTGTACAGCTAAGCTTTCTGATATTATACTCGATGCTAATTTGGCGTCATGCATCTGTAAGGCTGTGCATTTGAGCCATTTAGGCATAAGAGCTTCACCATCATCAACCTGGTCACTTTTGAGGACAAAGCGACCCAAACTACTAATCTATCATGATTAAACTAGCCTGAAGTCTTCTGATGAACTCTAAGTTACAGTTCGGTAACTTAAGTTGTTATTGTGCACAATATTCACAGATCTGATTTTAAGAGAAAATGAGGAGATCCTGATGTTTTAGTTTGAACACGGTTGTGCTTGTTGAGAAACGCCAGACTGTCCTGTAATTGGTCTTGTTCACATTCTTGTTTCCTCGGATGGGCGACCCATGTAGTCCTGAATCGCCTGATGCAATGGCAGCCATTTTGCTGTAGATGATTTTATTGCACTAATCCATCTGAAAACAGAAGAGAAAAGGATGATGTTAATTCCTGCCGTTTTACCCATGTGCTGCCTAATGCCTTAGAAATTAAGAAATTAAGATTTGCATACAAAAATGCACACTTTTTTTTTTGTATCATGGACAACAGGATTCTCAAAAGATTCAAAAATGTTTATAAAGATCAAGTCCACGTGCAGATTAACATAGCACCACCTGCAATCACATTTCAACACCTGTGTAGTTTTTGAAACTTCACCCACCTTGATAAACAACAGTGTGAACCGTCATTTACAAAATACAAAATACAAAAAACCCGTCATTTACAAAATACTTTGGCTGTCAAATTATTCAAACTTGAAATTGATTGAATTTAAGATAAAAATGCACTTGAAAATTTAGCACCTATTAAAATATCATAATATGGTTGATGAAAATGATATAAAAATTAAAAAATTAAAGATATTAACAATGCTCTAAACTTGTGCTTAAAATGCACTTAAAATATAGGACTTGACATGTTCACAAACATACTTTTTTATTTATTTAAAAATATATATATATATTCTATTCAAAATTTAAAAGTGTTGTTTTTGTCAACTAAAATTAGTCAAAGTACAGTTAACTAAAATGAATGAATATGATATGACGAGACATTGTCAGCAGACCACTGAATGACTCAAACATCAATCTGTATGAAAAATAAAACTGGAACTGGTAAGAGCTGAGGTTAAATCTTTTGATTTTATGTGTTCAAAAGAAATGCACTCTTGTTAACAGCTAGGTTTGTTCCTTGCAATAAACAATAAAACATAGTACTGTTTGGTTAAAGGAATAGTTCACCCAAAAATGAAAATTTTGTCATCATTTACTGTACAGGTTTCTTATGTTGAACACAAAATGAGATATTCTGTAGAATTTTAAAGAACCAAACAGTTGTTGGCCACCATTGACTTCCATAGTAGGGAAAGAAATATTATAGAAGTCAACTGCTTGATTACCAGCATTCTTCAAAATATCTTCTTTATGTTCAACATAAGAAAGAAACTCATACGGGTTTGGAACGACATGAGGGCGAGCAAATGATGACAAAATTTTCATTTTTGGGTGAACTATTCCTTTAATATATTTTTTCATTGAGCCGTTTTGTAGACTGATAAAAAAAAAAAAGTTCGAAAAGTTTAATTGTAAAATAATACTGCTAAAATCGTTACTCTTTTTGTGCAAGCAGTCTAGACTAGCATTATGAAATGGATTTAATGCATATACTGAATGTTTTAAAAAGCATGATTGAACATTATTCAATATCAATTTAATTACCGTTTGTTCTCGTTTGCATTCTCTGCACAGAGGTAGAACACTTTAAACTCTTCAGACGGAGGTCTGAGCTCAATAGCAGATCTTTTGGATCCCACTGTCTGATCCCTCACTGTGTAGCCGTGCAGGTAGATTCCTCCTGCAACAAGACGAATGAGAGCTACTGTATTAGCTGTCACAGCAAAGCAAGCTATAGCGATACTAGAAAGAAAAACTGAAAACATTTGCATGAAAGAACATAAATAAACTAGTGCTGTCCAACGATTAATCGCGATTAATCGCATCCAAAGTAAAAGTTTTTGTTTACATAATAATATGTGTGTGTAGTGTGTATAGGCTATTTATTATGTATATATACTAAATTAAGTACACACACATGCATGTATATATTTAAGAAAAATATGTTTCGTTTATATATTAAATATATTTATATATGATATAATTTATATGAATATAAATATATACTCATAAATACAAGTAAATATTTTCAAAATATATGCTGTATGTGTGTGTATTTATATATACATAATAAATATACACACTACACACACATATATTATTTAAACAAAAACTTTTATTTTGGATGCAATTAATTGCGATTAATCATTTGACAGCACTAAAATAAACCTATACTGTATGTCTGATACACTATTAGCACAAGAGTACTGGGACACCTGACCATCAGGTACTTTAATGACAATGCATTCTAAATACAGAGACATTCATACGGAGTTAGTCCCTCCTTTTGCAGCTATAACACTTCTACTTTTCTGGGAAGGCTTTCCACAAGATTTGGAGTGCTTCTGTGGGACTTTTTGCCTGTTCATCCAGTAGAGTATATATGAGGTCTTAGGCCATTAGTATTCTCACCACCAAAGAAAAATGGTTTTAAGTCAGTTGTTTCTATGATTTGCTGTAGTGTCTCAGTGGGAAATATCAATAATCATAAACATATCATAATTGTGAAGCATTCCAGCAGTTGCACTGTAACAGACGTACCTATTGCGCAGGTTGATCGAATGCTGGAGTAGAAATAGAGGCATCCGTCTTTCAGCACACAGTAGTGCTGCGCCCATGAGTCCTTGCTCTTGTCCAGCAGGTGCAGTAGCCCAAGGCATTCTGGGTTCTTCACTGCCAGAGGGGGCAGGTTTGAGTTGTGTCGAGTCACGTCCACCCACACGTGATTCTGCCTCAACAAGCACCATCATTAGCATTATGAGTATTACCACAACAACATCATTCGTTTTTTAGCCAATTTGCATTAATAGAGCTAAAATTTGGAACAAAATACCCTATTTTGGGCATGTGTAATGATGCCACAGCAAATAATGCAAGCACAAATGATTAGGAAGTTACCTGTGTAATAGGATGAACTGCTCTGCCCATAGCCTCCAGCCACCTGAGAAACAATTACAAACTCATGTTATTTGTTTTTACCAGATGGGTTTTTGGTATGTAAGTTATTAATCGCCTTATAGTATTGGCAGTCCCTCTGAAACAAGCTGGATGCACGATGCAAACAGCAACCTTAAGTCTTGTTACATGGGAAAGGCTCTATGAGCTTAATTCCTTTCAGTGTTGGGGAAGCTACTTTGAAACACTTATGTGACAAGCTACACTGCGAATCCTGATTCCTAACAAGTATTTTCTCTCAGGACCACCTTCAAGTACCACCCCTACTTTATGTGAAGCTGGAGGATGATTGTAGATGATTGCAGATGATGAAGAACACTGTGTCAAGCGCTGCACATCACAACACTAGTTTCAGTTTACAACCAATCAGTACAAACTACAAGCCATACTAGTCAGACAATCCACCAACTACACTGTAAAAAAAAAAAACGTTGAGCCAACTTAAAATATTAAGGCAACCAGCCTCAGCTGTGCTCAGCTGCTGAAGCTGGTTGCCTTAAAAAATTTAAGTTGGCTCAACTTTTTTTTTTTACAGTGCAGCTGAAGTGGCACACAGTCTGACTACTTTTAAGAAATCTCTCCTTTTATAAAAGGACTGTATGTTCTCACCTCTTCATCTCTTGGTTTGATGTGGCACACAGGGAGTAAACTCGGTTCCCAGACACAGGGCAGCATCTGAACACAAACGGCTTTCCTAAACTGCTGTCGGCCTCCACCAGCGCCCCTTCCAGACTCACCACAGACAGAGCTCGGCTCTTCCCTTCATCCTGTCAGCGAGAAACCAAGTTTATATGGCACTGCACATTCAGATTTTACAGGTGCATCTGTCAGGATGAAACAGAAAACTGCACTCACACGCTTGTTTCTGTAGTAATAGAGGCAGCAGTCGTGTCTGAGCACAAACCACCTCTTTCTCCAGCCCTTCAGCAAACTGGACTGAGTTCGCTTGTGCAAGTAACCTCTGCACGCCGGTCGAGGAGTGTTCGGCATTCGACCGATATCCGAGCCAATGGTCAGAGTCAAAATATCTGGGCCTTTATTATTCGAACCAGAAATCACACAACACAATTAGACACAAAATGATTTCACAAAGTTATGCAATAGCACCAGTAAGGCTTTATTTTGATAGTCCACTATAAATAGCATTGCAACTATGCAGTGTTGGGAAGGTTACTTTGGAAATGTAATAGGTTACAGATTACAAGATACCCTATTTCAAATGTAATAAGTAGTAACTATTTTAATTCCTTTATTCAAGTAATGTAACTGATTACTTTTAATTACTTCCCTACATTTCTAATGTTTTCAACTGTTAATAATTTTCAAACATGTAAACCAGGCAGGGTTAACCTTACAGTAGTATTCAGTAGGATTACTGTCACTTTCGAAATACTTCATCACTTGAATTAAGATTATAAAAATTTAATTTTAAAGCACAGCCACCACAAAATCAGTCATTCTGAGGTTAAATAGAGATTTAAAATCATAACAAGAAATAGTTTAGTAGTTATGATACAGTTTTTGCAAATCAAATCTTGCATAGCTATGACAGGAAACACTGGCATCTAACAATAGCTTGGAAAAAACAGTTAATCTTAAAAAAAAATAAAGCATAAACATAAACCCAAATAGGAGATAAAATAGTTATCAAAGAAGCACGTGTCCTATTCTGTGTCCTAAACTCCTGAAGCATTGGTGTCTCATATTTTAGAGCAGTCAATGCGTTATGAAAAAAATGAATTGTATGTGGATGTGTGAAAATATTCAGATGTAACCCTCTTTGTAATCGTTAACATTTTCATAAGAAACTGTACTTTAATGCAATTACATTCTCTGTAACTGTAACTGATTACAATTACATTTATTTTGGGTAACACTTTATTTTAAGGTGTCCTTGTTACACATGTTACATGTACTTACTATTATAATAACAATAAATTATGCATAATTACATGCAAGTAACCCTAACCCTAACCATATAGTAAGTACATGTTGTTCATTAATATTACTCAGTACCTAAATGTATAATTACACTGTAACAACCTTAAAATAAAGTGTAACCTTATTATTTTGTAATTAAATTACATAATTTAGTTACATGTAACTAGTTGCTTGCCAACACTGCAACTATGTCAAACTACTAGTCAATGTACAGTAACTGGTTACAGAGAACGCCGGGAATGCAACCAACAAACCCAAATCTAAAATCACCTCAAAATATCCAAACCTTGACAATGAGAAATGCAGTAATAATGTTGTCTGAGTGTCCACCCTACCTTGCCGTGCGAGTTCAGCCGCTTCTGAGTGTGGCACCATAGTGACATCGGTGCCGTTTACCGCCAGCACATAGTCTCCAACCTGCAGGCCTGCCTCCTCCGCTGCTCCATCTGAAACACAGCACACCAGCAGCTCTCAACATCTGAGGAGCATGGCCCACGAACAGCGCACTCTTAACTACTAGAATTTACAATGAGTTAGCATTAAATTTGGCATCTATTCTTGCATTGTCCATCTGCTCATGGTAGATTTTAAAACGAATCCATGTGATTAAAGGATAGTAGTAGAGCTGTCCGAGATCACCCGATCTCAAGAAAATGTGACTTTTTTACAAATCTGTGGTTTGGTATGAATTTGCGTGATTTGTAGAGACATACAATTTATATAAAAACGTAAGAATGAAGCTCTACTCCTAAACCTAGCAGATCACATGAAATACACAAATGAGACTGTACAAATTCATATGAATTTACTGACCATATGTAATGTAAGTGCTACCAAATGTACTGTAAATGTGTTGACTGTTTAGTCATGAATTTGTGGCTAATTTGGCATAGTTTCAGTACTACAACCACAACAGCTTTTTTTTTTTTTAAGCAAAGTAATCTCATGAAAATCTAGTGCATTTTCTTTTATGCATTTGGCTGACACTGTAATCTACGGTGATTTAATGGTCACAAAGATTATTAACAATAAAGATAATGATAATTTAACTAAAATGCATATTCAGTATTTCACAGCTTTGAAGTTGCCAGTAGGAAGAAAAACCTATGGCTACTCGTGAATTTACAGACATAGACATCAAATTAAACGGTTAACTCTTACTTAACCAGTAACATACACTGTCAAAGTTGCAAAAAATGTCATGCAGATTCATCAAATAATTAAAATTTTAAATAATTATTGAGTTATGTATAGCTCATTGCACAAAGGCATGTTTAGACTTTAATGACCTATTTAAAACATACAGTAAAATGCACGTGTGTTAAAATATCCACTATGTAGTGGATCTTCTCCAGTTTGTCATCGCGCTACAGGTTGCAGTTTTGCTGTCTGTCTCTTTAAAAGCTTGAGCGCTTTAAAGCAGGATGGATTCTGATTGGCTCCAAATGTTGTTATCATGTTGTTCATCAGCTGGAAAACACATTCTGATTTCAGCGATATTGTGTCGTTATAGTTATAGTTGTGGTGTGGGCTTCTCCTAATCCCTCTCTCTATTTGGTGTGAACAGGAACAATGCCTTCAAGCTATTATTTTTTTAACTAGTGAGTTTCTCATTCTTCTACTTTGCACCAGATATGTATCTTTGATAATAACTTACTTGTGTCCACCTCAGTAACCACGATGGGTTTGGAGAACTGAATCCTGAAGCCCCAGGGATACTCGCCCATGCCTTTGCTGATTTTCACTGTCCGCTCACGAACTGAAACATATAATGCATCTTTAAACACCGCAAATCATAAACAGCCAGCTCTAGCCTATATTCATCCGAGAATGCCATGAACCCACTTGCTGCTGGTCGAGTACAGCTGCTGAGACAGTGTGCACTTTCATTCTGGCTAACTTCATCTCCATGGTATATCCATGATACTGAGTGAAAGGTTTCTGTGTAAAAGCCTCTGTCTTCAATATCCCGCATTGACATGTCCACTGAACGAGTGTCCTCAGAGTTCAATGTGTCTTAATAACGAAAAAAAGAAGACAATCTTTAAAATTAAAAACATTCTACCTACTGTAGCCTACAGTTTGACAGTCAATAGTAATTTTCACAACAACTTTCTTAATACAAGTACCAAACTACCAAATATATGATACCAGAAATCTGGGGTATCAATCAGTACTTCCTTCGAAACCAATCAGACAATCGACACATGGCACATGCGTTGAGCGTATATGTAAGTGAATACCTGATTCCTCTGTGATATTGCTAGTTATAGAGCTTCCTCCTGCAGAACTGCGCTGTTTGCTCTCCTTGAAGAGCTTGCGTCTTCTTGCCCAGTGGTCTGAATGCTCCTCTGAATCTTTATGAATGGAGTCTGTTGGAGGCCTGAGGTGCTCTTTGACCTCTAATGAATCTATGAATGATAAAATACACAAAAATCAATAGGCCTGATTAGTCAATTATTCATTTTCAGCTTCAGGGCACAGATTGGTGACCTAACAACACAGATCCAAATTTAGTGATCCTACAAAATAACTGTCTAAAAGAAATCTAGACATTGGTAAAACAATCTGCAAAATTATTAAAATGACCATTTTGGTTTCTAAATGACTAAACTTTGGTTTTTAAATGCGTTTGTCCCCTTTCATGTAAATTCTTACCATTTTTTAAATGAACGTAAACTTTAAATATGAAGTAAAACCGCCAGTAGGTGACGGCAAGTCACTGTCTTAATTAGTGTGTCACTGATTCATTCATTCAATGATTCAATACGACTCATTAAAATAATTTAAACGATTCATTCAAAGCAAGTCACTTTATGAATGGGTCTTTGAATCATTGACTCAACCGATTCATTCAGAAAGGACGTGACTTTTTCATTGGCAGAACAGAGCAAAAACAGTTGATATCAACACTATTGTGTCTTAAATGTGTCACTTAATATTAACGTAAACATTGAACATTTACTTATTTATTTAAACTGTAATCAGAAAACCACAATATCATAATTGAAACATGAGCGAGAGAGAGAGTGAAACTGTTTGAGTCCGTTAAGAGAGTGAATATTTTCAGTTTCGATCTCTCCAGCATTCAGAGTTTTAAGGAAGTTGTGACCCGCCAGTGAAAACCACTTTTCTGAAAGCATACTGTAAAATATTTCAGTGCTTACTTTTTGAGGCACTTTGCCGTTCAGACAAGTCATTTTTATAAAGTTTGTTTGTCCCATAGACATCTGTGCTTATTTTATCCAGGAGTTCATTTGGTTGCACTTCTCCAGGCTGTTGAGCGGACGCATCCACATGTAAGATTAGTTTACTGTTCGCAGAGGTTGTGGTTTTTCGTGCTTGTGAGGAATCCTGGAGCTCCTCCACCGCTTCTCTGATGCTGGCGAGGTCCTCTGTTGGAGACGCACTAGGAGACTCACTCACAGGGCTCAAAGCATCTATCTGATGCTCCTCATCAAAAGAGAAGACATGGTTGCCCTGCAGAAATCTCTGCTCACAGTCCCCAGTGATTATTGTCATTACTGAACCTCTTCGTTTCTTCGGAGCGTCGGCTTCGCCTCTGTCACACGTGTTATGCTTGACACCGTTGGGTAATCCTTCGTCGATATGTTCCTCAGAGTTGCACAGGGAAGGAGGGATGACATGAATAAGAAGCTCCCTTTGATGTCTCTCCATGGTGTCACCTGGAGAAATGGACTCATCCAGCTCCACCATCTCCTCGTCAAAGCCACTTTCATTGACTTCATTCAGCTCAGGCGCACCATCAACGATCATCAAACCAGAACTCGGTTGCTCCATCTCATCCAGCTCTGCTGGCTCCTGATATTGTTCGCGTCTAAAGAAGACTTCTTCTGGGCTCTCATCAGACCTGGATGGATAGAAGGGGTTCTTCGTTGAGCTGTAAGCTTTAAATTTGGGAATACAAGAGTCGGGACCTGTTGTGGAGCTGGAGCTTGGTCTATAGCTGCTGCTGCTGGAAGATTTGCGGCTCCCAAGCGGATGAAGTCTTTCGTCTTCTCCGTAAAATCTACCCATCCTCTCTGCCTGAGAGGGAAGCGACTGCATGAAATACGACAGTGTGCCAGAGGAAAACGACTCTCTGTATGAGGGAATGCTGTCTCTGGCTTGACTCATTTGATATGTCACTCCCGGGTACGTCTTTCGTCTTTTGGTTGGTATGTCCATGTAGCCTGCAGTATGAGTTTTGCTTTCTAGGATGGAGATGCTGTTGTTGCGCAAGCGCGCTTTCCTTTCATGATTGTCGATGAAGTTTTTAGTGAAAGAAGATCTGTTTATTGAAGCTCTGGGATTCGTGAATAAATGCTCCTGAGGACTCGAGGACTCGCACCTGGGTTCGTTTGTCCTGTTGTCCAGTGTATTCTGGCGCATGAACTCTTTGCACAAGGTAACCTCAGATGATGTCTGCATGCAATTAGTGTTGTGGTCAGCGAATCTTTCTCTGGGACTGATCTGACAAGATGCAACATTTTCTGCAAGGAAATCCAGTGCATTCCTCTTCCCATCAGCAAATTCATCAGGGGGAGGGATATCCCATAATGCCTCGTTACTGAGACTGCTGGGCAGTGAGCGCTGTTTCGGATGTTGCCAGAAATCAGAGGGTGATGAACCACGTGAGGATCCATCAACCAGTGTGAAATCTGTGTCTGTCTGGCCACCTGTGTTTCCCCAGCGGTAGTTGTTTTTACAGCAGCTTTTACAGCAAGCCATTTCTTCGGGATCGTCCCACGAGCTCTGACTCTTGGAAGCATGTGATGACTCTGAATTCAGCTCTGCAATGCTAATCTTGTAGCTGATATTCTCACTATTGTTTTGTTTGTAATCTGCTCCATGTTGGTTCCATGAGTAGACGTGGGTGTTTTTTTGAGTTTGATGTTTTTCAGTTCTAAAAGGAGCCTCTTCTCTTTTGTCTCTGTGGTTTTGAATGATAAAGGTTGCCTTGATATTTGAATCATCTGATGTCACGACTTCATTGATCTCAAGCTTCATATTTGGGCTCATGCACTTGACCTCAGTGATTGTGACTGCTATCACACTATTGACCGTTGCTTCATGGCATTGTTCGAACACAAGTCTCGGAGAAGACAGTCCAAAATTATCGATGGTCACAGAATGTGTGATTTTTAACCCTGGACCCCTGTCTACCGGTTCTGAGTTTGGCTTTTGTCTGTCGTTTTTCTTTTTGTCCTGAAAGAAATCTTCGCTACTCCCAGATCTGTTTTCTTTCTCTGTGGTCTCCGTCTCCGTCTCCTTCTCGTCTTCAGACAGTTCATGCTCTTTACAGAAAGAGTCAGTTTCTCCCTTCTCTGCATCTTCCACAGTGTCCACCATAGTGTGTTTTTGAAAATTATATGGAGAGATGCATTCTGTACAAAAAGAAAAGAGGTTTAGATGCATTGCATTGCACATATCTTTCTTCAGTCTTATTTGTAACAGAGTACTTAGTATAAACCCAAAAAAGCTTAATTTTAGCAATCATAAAGTTGCTTAACCTATCAAGGAAATATAGGCAAATCCACCTTATTTTTAATGTAAGACCTACGCAGCTATTTGTAACTTGAATGTGTGAGGCTTCTGGTGTCCAGTTAGTTATGCTGCTTGCTATGTAATCTGGATTACGTAATCATATTCCAAAAATTAAGTACTTGTAATTTGATTTTTTTTTTTTTCAATTATTCATAATCATATACGGTTACTTTTTGTTGATTACATGAATACCTATTCACACAGTAGCAATAAACTATTCATAATTGATTGAGTTTTCATCTTTTAAATGTTCCTTTGTAAAATAACCTACTGTTTATATATACTCAGAAAGATTTCCAGTTTTGTGGACATTCACACAAAGACCAGTCACTAGTCAGATGGCTGTAATTACACAGAAAATCGAGAGGCTACACAGCATTTGACCACAGGATTGATTCACAGAAATCAATTTTAAGAAATGTTTTCTTTGCGTTTCAACATTGCATCATGAACACATTAATGTTTATCTGAATTATCACTCTATGCTTTGGAAAGCTTCTGTCTTTCAAACACATCACAAATTCACATTATTTTTTGTTTACATGTAATGCAGGGATTCCCCAATTTTATTGTATTGTTTTGTCAGCTGAACCTCTGTCACGTAATATATTTACTTGAAGTCCCCTCTAAGATTTTAAGGTAATAAGTTAATAACTAAGTAACACATTTGCATGTTCACGGTTCTCTGACATTGGTTAACAGTCACATGACATGCAGGTAAACAATAAAAAAATTCATCAGTTTTAGTAAGTGTTTTAGTTTGACTGTTGCTTTTATTAAACTCATGAAACCTCTGCTGTTCCTTCATGAGCCCCAGTTTGGGAAACCTTGACGTAATATAATGTTTAATGCTTTTCATGCTGTTAATAACAACGAATCAAATGTATTTTCTTTCTTTTTGTATTTTTATACCAAAATGGTACGAGATTGTCCTATTTAAATCAATGTGATAAACGAGTTGGATCAAAAGTAATCAGAAAGCAGTCTGATTATATTACCTAAAATGTGTAATGTGATGGATTACGTTACTAACTACACTTTTTGTCATGTAATTTGGAATCAGTAACGAATTACAATTTATAAGTAATCTACCCAGGTCTGGCTACTTGATATTGAAAACGGGTATTTGTTATCATATTATTTCCGTTTATTATCATAATCATAAACACACTGGTTTGTAGCACAACTAGTTTTACCTGCACTTTATTATTCTGCTAGTTATTATCTTATAGCGGTCAATAAATCAGAAGTCTTACGTCCGTGTTGCTAAACCAGGTGGAGTAGTATTCAGACACTTAAGCCACACTTGTCTCGACGTCTGGATGTCATTGTGAAGAGCTCTAGTATCATTCATTTGCAGTTTGATATTTTGTTACCTAATGCAATGATTTTTTTTTTATGTGTGGCTTAGTATCCAAATGCTTTTTGGGGCCAATGTAAGGGTATTATGATTTCTGTTATATCACAATTACAGTATATTATACACACAGTCAAGTGCTACATTCTACATTCTGTATTCACAAATATAATTTGGTACATTTTTATTGTCATTTTAGAAATCTCAAAGCAGATTGTGTGATGGCGAGTGCTGTGAGAACAGGCGTCTCCTAATCAGGCACCTGTGTCTGGGCTGTGCTGCAGGCGTGGGCTAAGCGTGACTCAGACAGAGTTTAGAGGATTACGCTCCACACATGGCCCCGGAGCCACATATAGATCAGCACTCACGTTTACTGCTGCTGGAGCTACGCCTCCTGCGACTGTTCCTCCTCTTCCTCCGACTCATTCTGCTGGATGACCTGACATCTACAGCCCTGTACACTAAAACATAGAAACATGGGGCAATTTCATCTTCTGTGTTGTTGCTCAATAATAAATGATTAATCATTAATAATTAATTGTTCATTGTGAATTCTTGTTCATTCATAAACTTATGAATTAATGAATCAATCCAAGCTATTGGTCATTCATACAAGCTGAAATGTTGAAAATGAAAATGTTTTATTATTGTAGAAATTAACATGAATCTAGATGAATAAATGCTGTAAAGTATTGCTCACTGTTATTTCAAATCACCTCATACATTGACTAACACTAATAACACTTACACTATTTCATTTTAAATTATCCTTTAACAAATCAATTTTTAAAAGCCCAAATATTTCATAGGGTTTCTCAATATAATCATAAAAGCTGTGTGCATAAATGCTGTTTACAAGTCAGTCAACAAACAAACAAAAATCACTCCATAAATGAAACATTAGTTCGTAATTCAGGAACTTTCTCATTTAATTGCATTGGTTTGATATTTTACATTTTTAATGGATGACAAGACATACTATGACAAATGTGTGTGTCTGCCTTGCTAAATTTCGCAAGAGTCAGCAAAGTCCTAACCTTGCCATGACAATCACTTACTATAAGAGACACATTCAAACTGAACTATACGGATCCAGACAAATGTACATTCTTACCTTAAGGCAGTCAGTGCACGTTTCCGCAGAGGTTCCTTTAGAGAAGTAATGATGTAAAGGCAGTATTTGCATCAACAGCAGCTGATATCAGAGCACTGCTCCACTTCTTATTGTTCTATTCTTGACATAAAGCCCAGAAGGAGCTTAAATGAACTAATCCTTCTCAGACTCAGCCCCGTGTCAGTGTATGAAACACCCTTTTGAAAGGTAGCCAATAGCATTTCGTCTTTAGTTTTTGTAAGGGAATTATTTATTTATTTATGTATGCATGTATTTATTTATTAATTGTGGAGGAATAAGTGCAACTTAAAAATAAAATGAGTCAATCAATTATTAACTTATTAATTAATAAATAAAATAAATATATTTTAAATATATTTACAATATTCCGTAAAACAAAAATAAATAATTCACATTTCAAATTGACAAATAAATAGTCATATCTAAAAATTTTTTTTTTTTTTGCATTTGTAAAAGCATCTAACATCTCTTTTCGCCAAATTATTCAACTATATAAATTGTGACCATATAACATGGTCACAATGTAGCAAGGTTCTCTCTGACCACAACAAATTTGTAATAATATAATCACTGATGTGAGAAGCGTATGTGTTATTATGGCCCTTGGTCTGGAAGCCAAGCTTTGTTTTATTAATTATATTTATTAAATATATATTTGTTATATTTAACAACATTTTAAACAAGGAATAATTGAACGGTTTTGAATCTAATTTTTTTTAAGTGGCACCCAAAATCCTCTATGTCTATGACACATGAGTGAAAATGCTTCAATTTGACAATTTCTTTAACAAAATAATTTAACTTAATTCTGCTTAAACTTAAATCTTCCTTCCACATTCGCAACCCCCATCTTCCCCAAAACACCTACGGTATGCATACATGGAATAAGATAATAAATAATAATAATAAAAGAAAAAATCAAATGCAAATAATTCTATAGTCACAATACTGAACATCATTAAACTATACATTCAGTCTGCAAAATATCAGGGCTACTTGTTGTTGTTATTCATTATATATATGGTTCTCCCTTTGTTAAAAGGGGGTGACCCTTTTGAATTAGATCATTACAGACCTATTTCAAGGTTATCAGTTGTTGCGAAAGTATTTGAATCTCTTGTAAATGACCAAGTAAAACAGTTATTAATTAAAAATAATATTTTAAATGAATTTCAATCAGGTTTCCGGTCAGGTCACAGTACTATTACAGCTGCTATGTTGACTACAAATGATATCATTACATGCTTAGATAATAAACAGTACTGTGCTGCTCTATTTGTTGATCTCTCTAAAGCATTTGATTCTGTAGATCACACTATTTTATTGCAGAGACTCAGTTGCTTGGGTTTTAGTAAAATGAGTCTAAATTGGTTCAATAATTATCTGACAGAAAGAATGCAGTGTGTCTCAGTTGAAAACTTTACTTCTACAAACCTAAAAATAAATAAAGGAGTCCCACAGGGATCTATTTTAGCTCCTGTTTTATTTTCACTTTATATAAATGACCTAGGTCAAGAGATAAACACGGCTAAATTCCATTTATATGCCGATGACACAATTATTTATACAGCTGCACAGTCTATGAACCAAGCCATAGAGCTGTTACAAGATTTAACAATTTACATTATTAAAACTGAAACTGGTTCTAAATGCAAACAAAACTAAATATATGGTCTTTACTCGTTGTCGTACCAAAATAATGGTTCCACCTATTCTAACCTTGGAAGGGGACTGTATTGAAAGAGTAAATAGTTATAAATACTTGGGCATATGGCTTGATGAGCGGTTGGGTTTTAATATTCACATTGAAAATCTTTTAAAAAAGCTTGACCTAAATTGGGGTTTCTCTTTCGTATTAAGAAGTGCTTTCCTTATGAAGCAAAAAAAAAAAAGAATTATCCAAAGTTGTTTCCTTTCAGTCTTTGGACTATGGTGATGTGGTTTATATGCATGCAAACTTATCCATATTAAAGAAGTTGGATAGTATATATCATGCTGCAATACGATATGTGACAAATACATCTTCACGTTCCCATCACTGTACTTTGTACAAAACGGTCGGCTGGTCCTCCTTGTACCAAAGGAGAAAAATGCATATTCTACTATTTACTGTCAAGGCATTATTAGGTAAACTGCCAACTTATACTTGCAATCTCTTATCATATTACACTTATAAGTATAGCACTATAAACTCTTATAAATTACATTTGACTGTTCCTCGAGTATGCTCTGAGTTCTAGGCTATGGAATGAAATGCAGAGTGTTATGTTGTTAGAAACAATTCCATCTCTAAATATTTTTAGAAACCTTTTGGAGTTTTACCTGGAAGAAACATGTGAATGTTTTATGTCAATTTTAATATGATGTTGGATGATTCTTTACTCTACTATTTTTTTGTTTTAGGTGTGTTTAATCTGTATGTTAAACTTTTTGTGCTGCCATTTTGGCCAGGACTCCCTATATATATTTTTATTTTTATTTTATTTATTTATTTATTTTAATTAAATAAATAAATTTTGCTTTTTGGGGTGAACTGTCCCTTTAAGGATCAGAGTCTGAGTTGGCTGAGCTGTGGCATCATGATACCAGCAAAGGCTGATTGGATTGGTTTTGTCAGCACAAAACCATAACAGAAATAGATATGAACGGAATAGTGCTGTAAACTCAATAGTATCTGCTGCTAATTTTTCTGACTTAAAACATTTTTCCTCTTTTGAACTCTAAATATAGCTCACTCCAGACTAACTAGCAAACACGTTGGAGATTAAGGGACAGGCTGTCAGTTCATTAAGTGTTAAGCTGTTTACGAGTTGTTAACTGAAGCCGCTCTTCCATTGACATCCATTCAAAAACGCAATTCAGCATCTGCACACCATTCCATTGAAAACACCTGAACCCCTAATTGAACTGCAATGTAATTTTATAACTCTTTTTACATTTAAGGGTTATCAGAATTGATTCTGATCCTGAAACACACTTTAATGGTCATGTAGGTCAGGATGTCTTGTAGACTTCATTGGGTTCAATGACATTTTCATTGTCCAAGACAGCTGGGTCATTCTTCATTTGTGGTGGCAAGTGGTGTCCCTCTACTTTACAACAGTTGAAATAAACTTTAAATACCAATAAATCATAAAATGTTTGCATGTTTGTATTCTGTAGGGTAAACACACTGTTAATAGTTACATTTTTGTTTTAAAATACATATTTAATTGAGTTTTAACAAAATATGGATGTTCCCTCCATACCTTAGAGAGGTATCATGGAATGTAATCGCAACAATATAAAATTTTTAGCACAAATAAAGTGGTTATATTGTGAATATAGATTTTATTTTACATGTACAATTTTATTAAATTGTTTTAAAAAATACATATTTTGTTATTGTTAAAAAAAAAGTTGTGTCCCCCAAATTCATGTCTGTGGTGTTACAACAATGTATTTTGCCCCTTTAAGAAAAGGGGGGGTTCTATTTGGACTACTTCCTGTGTGTAAAGGTCACTGCAGGTGCTGGCTGATCTGAGGGGTGCATGGGGAGTACATTCTTTCTCATTAATTTTCTTAAAGTTAGCTAAATTTCTGACAATTTTATGTGTCGCACTTTATTAGTGTCTGTGGTGTTATGTTGATAACCTGCAGATCTGACATATTTTAATCAAAATTTGGATAAATACATACTTATTAATATTTCCAAAATGTCCCCTGATCTTGAAATCATCATGATGGCAGCCTCCTTTTTAGAAAAGTCAGGATTTAGGCTGATTTGTCTGTGGTGTTACTGACTTTTCTGGTAACACCACATAGCCTATAATAACTTGCAATATAAAGTCTGTGGTGTTACTTCAAAATGACATAGACATAAGTGGCTGTGTCACCAGTGTTTGATTGAAATTATTTAAAAATCAAAATGTTCTTAAGCTTTCATTTTAACGGATATAGCATATTGAACTAATTTTAAATGCATAGCAATATATTTTATTAGAAAAAAACAAACAAGCATTTTTACAAATTCTGCCTCTCATTTGCCACCCCAATTGAAGAATGACCCAACTGCATTCATCGGGTGTGGTTAAAAGAGCAAAGCAAACTGGAAAAACACAGAACGACAGGGCTAACATTAGTAACAGTTAGTAGTTAGTAACAGTCCTGAACGTCAGCGGAGACAAGGACAACTAGATGAGCCCCAGAGACTGATCCCCAGTGAAGACCCTGTCTCCTAGACAGCCATCGGGACAAGACCACAGGAACCAGATGAGTCCTCTGCACAATCTGACTCTGCTTTAGCCTAGATTTAAACTGCTGATTTTGTCTGGCCAGAGGAGAATGACACTATTTCGACAAACTATTTCCCCATCTAAATACTGTAAAGCTGATATAAAGCCACCCAGCTTTAAATCAAGCTGATGTAAAGCTGCTTTGACACAATTTGCACTGTTAAAAGCGCTATACAAATAATATAGCTTGACTTGACTTGATATAACCTGACCTGTGTTGTCTTCACAAGTGGGTTAGAGATAAGGGAGTGTCTCCATCTCAAGGGTTTTAACGTCCTTTGGGAGGAAACGTCTCCAGTTCTAATGGCTTCCCTGCACTTGTCTTGCTCACACTTTAGTCTCACACCCTCTTTCACACACTGCTTGCCTCAGTTTGTCTGTGAGAGGCTGTTATTGGACTTTGACTGACAGGTTGGGAGCCACAGAAGAGAAACTGGCTTTTGTGATAGGGTCTGCACTTCCTGTCAGGGAGCTTTCAGTTTCAGACACAAGACAAATTAACAACAGTTTAAAGACAACATTTAAAGCTGCCTGCCAAAGTGTACAGTAAAATAATATGCTTTAGCATTTTTTATACTGTTAAAATAAAAGTAAGTTAAGTAAAAAAAAAGATAGATGTCCAATATATATATATATATATATATATATATATATATATATATGTGCATACATTTTTCACACTCTTCCTTGTATAATACCTTGCTATGTCCTCAAAATTCTTTTATCATAATGCATGATTTGTAAATTAATGCATTTGATGTTTTCATCACATAACCAGCTCCATATGTATGGATTTTCTGATGTGGTTCTCTGACATGTTTGTTTGTGCAAATGCATTTTAATCTAATGTTTGCTTTAGTTAACACTTTCAGTATGGCTTAGGGTGGGGTTGAGTGTGAGTGGAACGTTCTTTGTAAAAACAATGGAGCATTAACATTTTAGCGCAGATTCACGTTCATCTGTTTAGAATAAAACTAAATGCACTTTTAGTTCCACTCACTGCATATTTTGCTGTGAAAGTGCCATAAAATGTACAAGAAGCAACATAATATAATTTTGCAGTAATATTGCCACAGGTATGTACTGCTAGTGTACACTACTCATTTGTGCTTTTTTGCACTGGTACGTGTGGTCACACATGAAGGCAATAGGTTCATTGGTGAACAGATGTAATGGAGGATTTATGGCGCCAATGATGAGGTGCAGTTAAACACCAGTTGTGAGTCATCCCATTTTCAGTATTCTTGTTTACGCAGTGAACCTACTGGCGCAGCGACTCCCTCACAGCCAAAGTCCTCATCTCATGGGTCCATTACTATCAGGATGCATTTGCGGCTTCGACAGGAGCAACAGCTGCCGTTTAATGGGCATGAAGTCAGTGGAGAGCCGTGACTTGTTCAACTCCCCAACCTCCCTCCCCACTTTTCCATGACACATCCAATCGCAGCTGAAATGGCTTAGGAAAACCCCAAAGACAGAGATAAAACAAAGGAAGCACAATGGCTTTATTTCTATTTTCTTACCTTATTTGTAGGATACTAATTCGAGTAACAATTACTTAGCTTACACTTACATTAACTGCATTAAGTGAATTCATGTTGCCAAATGTTTCCTTTGTCTATGTCAAAAATAGGGAGGAACACGTTTTCTGGGCATTGTCACAAATTGTTTTGAGAAAAACATAAAAATATACATTTATGGTTTACTCCTTTTTGTAATTTGAGTCAGTTTGGAATAAACTGCATTTAGGTGATTTTATGTAAGCAATATCTGGCAATAGTATGTTGTTTTCCTGCTTGGGTGATCATATCACTCACACTGATGATTGCCTACTCAACACTGAAATAAATACTAAACCCTAATTTTAACCTTAGCATTGTTAGCTCATTCTGGCTGATTGCATTAGCCTACTGATTATCAAAATTGTATCCATCCATCATTTTTCTTCTGGGAGATAATTTTGATACCCAAGTTTCTCATTTGGGTGGGCCATAAAACTTTAAACATGGCAGAGGGGAGACCAATAGTGACTGGTATTTTTTTTTTTAATAGGTTTTTTTTTTCACAACAGCTACATTTCTTTGTCTTGTCATTAAAGTCACATTTTCACTAGCTGCGTCCCAATTAAGAGGCTGCATCCTTTGAAGGCTGCATTCGAAGACCAACTGTGTCACCATCCCATTTGACAACGCTCTGTCCAACCTTCACGGCCTTCAAAGGATCCAAGCTGTGTCCTAATTC
Source organism: Onychostoma macrolepis (assembly GCF_012432095.1). Lineage (NCBI taxonomy): Eukaryota > Metazoa > Chordata > Actinopteri > Cypriniformes > Cyprinidae > Onychostoma > Onychostoma macrolepis. The sequence continues at coordinate 2,522,690 of NC_081164.1, read as the reverse complement.
GAAGGTTGCATCCTTTGCAATCGGTATTCGAATGCAGCCTTCGAAGGATGCAGCCTCTGAATTGGAACGCAGCTCCAGTCCTCAAATTCACCTTCGCCGGGAGTTTGACTGACAGGTGATCTGACCAATCATAACGCTGTATTTGCCATTTTGTCCAACAAACAAACCAGACAAGAGGGTAGATTAATGTTGGTGGACTCGAAAATGGCGTTTACTGATGTCTTTCCGTGGTTGAAATAAAATACCTTCTGATGTTCATTCATGTTTATTTGCTATAACTAGTAAATATAAGAGGAAGAGATGATCGGTTCACGTGCCTCTTGAATTGTGGTGCTACAGCCATCTGTCACGACACATTAAGAGCCACAAAACGGTATTTATTGTTTGAATTTCTTAAAAAATGACAAAAATTGAAAGCTGAGGCTTTGTTTCTTGCCAAAAGTAACCTGCTCTGTCTTGTCTGTCGGCATGTTGGCAGTTTTCTCTTTGCTCTGCTATGTATATTCACAGCGTGAGAACATGATGTGTGGTCTGAGAGCACCATGACTTGTTGGACATAGAAACAGTAAATACGGGAGGAGGATCTTTGCGAAGGGTCAAGTGAGTGCGTTCACACCATATCGTAATTACCGTGATAAAAAGCATACTCAAAGCAAAAAAGCAAACTCATAAAAAGCTTTCACATCCTCATAATCACAACTTGTGAACTGGGAATTTTCTGATAGCTACCACCTGACCACCTCAGATTCATTAGGCGCTATGTTTAGGCACTGATTTTTTTTATTTTTTTTTATTGCAATAATAATAAAGAATACAGTATAAAAGATAACAAACAGAAAATAACAGTATGTACAAAACGAACAACATACCTTTCAATGAAAAAATAAATAAATAAATAAAATAAAATACTCAAGGATTAATAGATAAAGAAATAAATGTAAAATATAAGTTCTTTAAAATTGACAGAAAGAGAGAAAAAGAGGGCATACAAATAGAGATACAAATATATTAAGGGAAAATCTTAAATATGGCACAAATTCTAGAAGTTTTTAAAGCTTTCTTATTAACAGACATTGATATTGTATTTAAATACAACTTTAGTTCTTGTTTGAAGATGTTAAAGTGGGGTTTACATTTAGTATATTTACATTTATGGACATAAAACTTTCCAATAAATAACAGAAGGTTTATACAAAAACTTGCATTAAATAGATTCTTATCTTTAACATAAAACCCAAAAAGAATGTGTTTATAGCACAAAGAGAAATCATAAAAATATTTTGGACAATCAGAGCATTAAGATTATTCCAAAAAGACTGAACAAAAGGACATTCCCAAAACAAATGAGCTACAGTTTCAGAAGAAAGTTCACAGAAAGAACAAGATATATCAATGTCACTTTTAAATTTCTGTAAAAACTGCTTGACAGCATAAAACCTGTGAATTATTTTATAAGAAATGTCTTTAACTTTATTTGTTAAAAACTTTAAATTGTATTAAATTATTTTCTAGATACAGGAAAATTATATCTTAAAATAAAATCAGAATAATTAAACAAAATGCCATTATTGTCAAACAATTGGCTCACTAACAACACTCCATTACTGAACCAATTTTCTAAAAACAAGGATTTCCTCTTGTGTAAAATATTACAGTTGTTCCAAATAAAACAGTTGTGAGGTGAGAAATTATGCTTATAAATAAGTTTCCAAGCCAAAAGCATTTGCTGATGATAATTGGAAAGTTTGATAGGGAGTTTACTAATGGAAAAATTACACATTAATAAGAAATTAATTCCACCTAATTGTGAAAAGACATATTAAGGGAATACATTCCAAATAGAAGACTGATTATGGAGAAAGCATTTCAACCAATTGATTTTTAAAGTGTTATTGACAGAATCAAAGTCAATGAAATTTAAGCCGCCCTTATTGTAAGAATTTAAAATAACAGATTTTCTAATATAATGAGTTTTATTTTTCCAAAGAAATTTAAATAACATTACATCAATTATGTTTAGGCATTGATACTGCGATAGTTCTGAGTCCAAGGGTGTGAACGGCTCCAAGTAGAACGTCACGTGTTGTCATCTTGAAATTACAGTAATTACGACATGGCGTGAATGCAGCAACAGCTACTACCTCTGACAAACGATAGACCGGAAGTCATTCATTTCCAATGTGAGCTGCGTGGAGCACCCATATGCATATGCAGAATTTTCAGGTCTGATTTGTGCTGCAATTACATTGAAATATTTGAGTTTATGCGGCTAGACCATCTGACCGTATGACAATTACCAATACTTTTCCATCAAACATTCAAACACTATTTCTGTAAAATGGGTGGTTATGAATAATTTTGTCCAAAATAATTGTTTCTAATTATTAAATGGGCTTTTTTTTGTGTGTGTGGATATGTTATACATTCATTATTACATTATTTTAACATGATGAACAAGAGTTGCAGCTTCTTTATGACCAGTTTGAAAGCTCTGTGTGACTTCCACTAGGGGGCAAAATATTACAATCCCCATCCCCCACTTTCTCCCAATCATGAGTGCACCATCTTTGTGTATCTAAAATCTTTGCTTCAGTGCAGGCTTGGCAGCCGTTTGCATCGAGGTGACGCACAATACTTGAACAACATCTTTGAATTTAGTTTCCTCTTATATGTATTACTAACATATTATCAAAAAAGATTAGTTAATTAAATAAATGAACAATAGTATAAACCTGAATTAAAAAGTGCTGTTCACAGTTTATGTCATGAACCTGTAATAATGCATGCATGTTATAAAGAAGTGCTTTTCCCCCTAAAAACAGTAGTATGGAGCTCTCTAATTAAATATAGAGCCATTCAGTATTTGGTCTCATGTCAGGTTTGTCTACAAAGACGACATTTATTTTGACAATATTGGTGAACAGCAATTAAATTTATGTCTGTTCCTCCTACTGACTACATTTCCCCCCCTGTTTTTTTATGCTCCATTTCAGGGCTTCGCATGTGGTCATTATAAACTGTTGTTATAAATGATATGATTATAACTGTCTGGCTGCTGCTAGTTTTTGTAGTTTGTAAATAACAGAATGTTTTACTCAGATTAATGGTGCATGATGCTGGCAGAGTCTACTGGCTTGATGCTTGTTAAGTGCTGGCAGGTGCTCTATTATACTGCAGGCCACTTGACTTGCCAGTAATGAGGCAGGCAGGCTTATTACTCTGACATGTCTAAATACCACACACATTCTTCCCCCCGCCTTTCCCCACACACCAGCAGAATCAACCCATTCATCATCTGTTTGATCAAGTACACACATAAATGTAGCAGCTGGTAGATTGACCTTAACACAATTGTTTGAATTCAAAGGCAGCAGGCTTCTATTGCAACCCTTAAAATGTTTTCATGTGAAAATGTTGGATACATATCTAGTTAATGGATGATTCAAGAAAAACAGACCGCTGTCATTATAGCCTCTCAGTATAATAAGACTATTCAGCATCAAATGCATAATATTATTTATTCTTGTGACCCATAATACAATCATATAAACTTGTAGGCACACATGATGTCTATGCAGGCATTTCATCAAAACAATATTACATTTTACATATCGGAACTCCTACTGTATAACAGAAACCCACTGTAAGCTTTGGGACTGAGCATCCATAATAGCTACATATCGCCATCAATTCTCATTAGCAACATTTGCACAGATTCAAGTTAAATATGGCATTAAAGGTCTCCAGTACTCTAATATAGTTAATAAACAGCTGTTTACATCACTCTAACCAGACAAGTGAGTTTCAATACAGTATAGCACTTGAACTTGATTACAAGACCTGTCATGCTAAAAATATATAATTACAAAATATATATATCACTCTCAAAAGCACTTGCTGATATTTCATTAAATATGTGTAAACACATCTACAATAGTTGATAGCTCATGTTAGTTCATTTGAAAAAGCACTACTGCCAATTATTAGTCATTTTATCAGCAGTTAATATTAGTGTTTACAATATTCAAAAATGAATCAGCCACACTGCAAAAACTGATTTTCTTACTAAGTATTTTTGTCTCGTTTTCTATTACAATTAACTCAACATTCTTGAATCAAGATGCATTTACTTGAGAAGCAAAATGACTTAAGACATAAAGTCTTGTTTTGTGAAAAAAATGATCAAAAATGTGCTCAAAAAAGAAGAACAAATATCTGTCAGTGGTGTAAGAAAAACTATTTTTAAATCAAAAGGTAAAACAAGATGTACCAAAAAAAACGACCAAAATACTAAGAAAATCTCTATTTTTTTTGGGCAGTGCAGTTTTCATTTAAGTTTTACAATTAATTAATGTTTATGTGAATTTAGCTGATCTTTCCTTTCATGCTACAATATCCCTTGATACAAATACTGTACTAGGAAAATAGTCAACTCCCTTTTCAAAAAGCAAATTTCTAAACTCCTTATTATTAAAAAAAGCCTAAAAATAAAACTATAGCCTAAGCTTTAATTCTAAGGCATATGGAAGTAAAATAAAACTACAGCAGCCTTACTTAAATCTTTGATAATAAATTGCACAACTAACACAGCAACAACCATTTAGCTTATTTTGGTTGACTACTACCTTCATTACTGGCTGCATGCCTTGACATGTTCCCATTCAGCTGATATATGCAATCATGAACTGCCATATATGATGTATTTGTTATACAGTGCATTAATATGCTGCAGCCCAGCCTGTGCTGTAAGGACTGATTTTACTGCTTTTTGAAATGTCATATGCAATTGTTAGTATACATTATTGATAAAAGAAAGGGTATTAGTACTGCCATTGGGTTCATGCACATCAGCCCATCTTTTTGTGGTCTAGAACAGAGTAGAACAGGTTGGTTACTAAAATCTGGTTCACATCTGTGACAAGCTAGAGAAGTTATTAAAAGTGCTAACTTCACGGATTCTTTAGGTATTTCTCCACAGGAAAACGTTTCAAAGAGCTAGAATTTCTGAATAATCTGTATAATTTGTAATATGGAAAAGAGCAGCCAGCATATTCTTCAAAAATGTTACTTTTGTGTTCCACAGAAGAAAGAAAGGTTTACCACTGTCTCACTGAATCATTGTTCCTGTAAAAGTGTACCTTGGTATGTGTCCAACATTCTTGTTTTCAGGTGTAAACAGTGCTAGCCAGAGCATCGTGAAAGCGAAACCGTTTTGGTTTTCCAAGCACACTTTGGTTTTTCACATGACCACACATTTGCCTTTGAGCTTCTCAGCTCGTTTTTGCTGCTTGCTCTTCTTGCCATCGATCTGAAGGCTAACAGTTCTGCGTTTCTCCAAATTAAGCAGCTCTTGAAACAGCTCCTTAACGTTGTGGTTTGTCTTAGCCGATGTCTCCATGAAGGCACATTTCCACCTCCTGGCCAAAGCCTCTCCGTCACTGCTCTCCACTTCAAGAGCGTTCACCTCGTCATTCTTGTTGCCCACTAGCATGATTGGGATGTTCTCGATGTCCCCCTTAATCAGGCAGATCTGCTCGAAGATGGGCTTGAGCTCTTCCAGAGACTGTTTGCTGGTGATGGAGTAGACTAAGATGAAGGCGTGGCCTTTGGTGATGGACAGACGCTGCATGGCGGGAAACTGGTGACTGCCCGTGGTGTCTGTGATCTGCAGCGTGCAGATGCTCTTGTCGCAGCTGATCACCTGCCTGTAGGTGTCCTCGATAGTAGGGATGTAGCTCTCGCGAAAGGTTCCCTTCACGAAGCGCAAGACCAAGGAGCTTTTGCCCACTCCTCCGGCTCCAAACACAACCACCCGGTAATCATTGCTTTGTTCTGGCATGGTGTCGCTCAAAATGACCTGGATGGGGACAAACTGTAAGGAATGATTATGAAATACAAGTACAAAGTGTACAAAAGCTGTCACTGGAGTGGTACCTTTTTAAAAGGTACTAATGTGCACACTATAGGTCAACCTGATCTCATGAAAGTGCGTATAAATAGTACGCCAAATAAAAACAAAAACTCGTGGTATTGATACGCAAAAATGGACTTTGGCGTGTATATGCTACGCGATGGGTAGGATTAGGGTTGTGGGGTAGATGCGTATCACATGCACGCGAAAACTGAATTATATGCACGCCAAACACGTGCGTGTATCATATGAATGCCAAAGTCCATTTTTGCGTATCAGTACTACGAGTTTTCATTTTTATTTTCATGAGACGGGCTCTATATAGGAACAAATATGTACCTAAAATGCACTTTTTAGCTTTGCAAAGGTGTACCATACCAGTGACAGCTGAGTGTACCAAAAGTTGTCAATTTAAAACACAGCATTTGCACCACTCCTAAACATAAAATCATCATGTTATATAACACCAGATACCTACAAATGGGACACTTTCTTATTGCCTTTGACATAACATGAATTCATGCATGAATCTGACTTTTCTACAAACATTATACAGTATAATATATGAAGCATATAAATAATGTAAGACTTTTAAAAATGAATGCAATTCAAATCAAACTAACCTCAGCTTTTATATGAAATGTTTCACATAAAACCAGAGTCAGTAGAGATAGTGGCCAATGAGACCTCTGCCAGTCTGATTTGCACGTTTCCCTGATTATTACGTTTCCCTTATTCGCTCGATACGGGAGCAGCATCTACTCAGTGAGCACATGGAGGATGCGAGCAAAAACGGCTAGTGGAAATATTTTATTTGTATTTTATTTTATTTGGCAGTAAACTGATGCAGCGCTGTCGGACGGTGCAGGCAAGATGCGCAGAAAAAAACAGGCAAGATAAAGGACAAAGAGAAACCAGCCGTGAACTGTGAGTACCACCTATACCTTTACGATTATTTGATATATAAGAAATTATGCATAATAAACACGGTGTGTTTTAAATCATAAATAATGTATAAAAACAAAAGACTGTTCAAATTTAAGTCGCGGGTTTGGAATGGATGCGATTCTAAACTCACCTAAATGTTGATGTTTAAAGACTAAATTCCTGTTGTCATGTCGCGGTAGACGATGGAAATGATGGGATTTGGGCTGTTTTTTTTTTCTGGTGGTTTGCGATTCCTCTAAAGATCCATCTGAGGCATGACTGATATTTAAAGGGGCAGCGCTGTTTCCTGCAGGCGCTGACTCTCTCCCGTTCTCGCCCTGTGACGTCACGAGGGATTTCAGTGTTTCTCCCCTGCTGCTGCAAAACACATGGGTCCATATGAACAGCCCTCATTTGTGGTGTGCAGTCTGCCAACATTCGGTTTTATAAAGTTTATAAGGCATACAGACTTCGTTCATACTTTCTTTTGCATCGTATTCAGCTTTAGTTGTGCCATCTGTGTCAAGTCACCTTAAGGCTATTTATATAGCAAATTATACAATACAAATTGTTTCAAAGCAGCTTTGCACGGATGAACAATAACGATGCTTGGCTTTTGTGAAGTTAAGAAATTTAAGATTAAAATGTGCTGAATGTTTAACATTAAAAAATATAAACACATAGCAATGCCAATATATGTGACTCTGCAGCACAGAAGCAGTCATAAGCAGCTCTGGTATATTTGTAGCAATAACCGACAATACATTGTATGGGTCAAAATTATAAATTTTTCTTTTATGCCAAAAATCATTAGGATATTAAGTAAAGATCATGTCCCATGAAGATATTTTGTAAATTTTCAACCGTAAATGTATAAAAACGTGATTTTTGATTAGTAATATGCATTGCTAAGGACTTTAAAGATTTTCTTAATATTTAGATTTTTTTTTTTTTTTTGCTTCCTCAGATTCCAGATTTTCAAATAGTTGTATCTCAGACAAATATAGTTCGATCCTAACAAACCATACATCAATGGAAAGCTTATTTAGTCATTTTTGATGTATTTCAAAATTGACCCTTATTACTTGTTTTGTGGTTCAGGGTCACATATTTGCATACTGAACTGTGATTGGCTTTATCTCTCCTGCATAGTCCTGTATTTAACAATTCACAAGCACCTTTGCACTGCAAACTGTCTGTGGCTGTTTACAAAACCTGAAAAATGTTGCCTTTTCTGAGGGGGAAAAAATACTCAAAATGTCCTATGCTTTAAATGTCATTTTTATAATGTTAATTTTCATATTGTTTGACTAATGTTTGAAGCAAAATACATTCTAATACATAAGTAAACTGTAAGCAAACCAGCTTGCATTCATACAGACAAGAACAACACAACGCATTTTCTGTAATGCTGACCAGAAAATAACAAAAACATGTATTTTTACATAGATGGAAACATATTTCTATCAACCCTTTTTTTTGTAATACTGTTACCAAATCAGAAAATAACATAAAACGTATATTTTTACATGTACTAGTGAACATGAAAACATGTGTTTTACATATATTACTATATAAAGGAGAGATGTAATATACATTTGGAGCTGTGAGTTCGCCATGCAGAAGCTGCTGCTGAATTTGGAAGCACATTCCAGCAACTCTTACCATTTCTTTCTGTGGCAAAAGTAGTAAGATTAGTATGCTAGTATTGGTATGTGTCTCATTTCAAAGACTGCGCCCTCCGGGGTGCTGCATTTGTCATCTACATACATCATTTATAGGCTGTCTCTTGTCAGAAAAGCAACCATTATAAAATGGACTGTTATTCCTTTTGAGGCGTAAATTACTACAGGATATAATGGTGGCTACTTTTCTGAAATTATACAGCATCTCTGACATGTGTGGCCAACAAATGCAACCCCCAGAGCCTTTGAAATGAAATACAGCTATACAGTCTTCAAAACAGGTCTGTAGGTCTAATGGCAGAGGCTTTTCCTCTTTCTTTCAAGCATTTGCTCAGTATCTTGCAATGTGCAATGTTGCTGGGCAGCTTTGGGAAATGTTGCCGTCAATAGGCAACCAGGTGAGACACAGGGCCCACGACCGATCTAAAGCGTCCAGATAGAATTTTGTTACCCATTCTCAATGGGAAAGTGTCCAAGCAACACTGCTCAAAAAAAGTTGCACGGCAAAATTGCTCAAAAAGTTGCCCCGTGTATCATCAGCCTTAGAGAGTGAGTGAATTAGAGAGAGCATGAATCTGCAGTTTGAATTTCCATCAGAAATAGTAGACGATCTGGGTACCTTTGGGATACTCATTTGAACATCCTATGATTTGGGAAACTAATTATAATTTTGAATACACTGTCTGACAGGTAGTATGCAAACTGGGATGCAGCAGCAGTTTCCCAGCCATTGGACATCGGTTCCACTGGGTTTGGTTGGGATGAGAGATTTTTGTTGATCCCATCATGAGACCTGTCCATGGTACTGAATCCCTTAACCACCTGTTCAACCGCTGCAGAGCGTGAATATTAAGGTTGGTTATATTCCTTGCTTTAGTTTCAGCCAAGTGGGTGAGCAACATGCTTTGCAGGGCTCGACCCGTACACCTCTCGTTATAACAAACAGAGTGTAGACGGTGTAATTAAGAGATTCGTTGTGCAGTGTAGAGGGCTTCATTGATTATAATGCAACTTTGTGAAATCGCAATGAACTGAGCGACAGCTTTTAAAGATTATTAAGGGAGTTTGCAAATGTGATATTAAATTAAACAACAGTTCAATAAACAAGAAGTTAATATTAAGAGACGTACATTGTATGACTTTAACAATGTTGCCTGATTTTGCTCTATTTCATCAACGAAACAAAAGCGGTGTTTTGTTTATGAATGAACGTGCATTTTTTAAATGATTCTAGTGAGTCAATGATTCAATTACCCATTCCTAAAGACAGCGCCTGCGTCCCAATGTGCATACTATCCATCCTAAATTCTATGTGATATTAGTCATTTTCAATACTATTTAGGGCAGATAGGGTGGATAGTATGCATATTGGGACGCAGGGTTTCACTTGCTTCATTCCTGAATGAATCAACCGTTCAAATGAATCAATTGAATAAATGATTCAGTGATAAAATCAGTGACTTGCCGCCACCTGCTGGCAGTTTTATTTTTATAGTGTCATTTCAGTTTATTTAAATCATTTCAATCAAACAATAGTTCTATATTCGAAATTTTATATTTAAAACATATAATTTCACAACATTGTTATGAATTTAAAACATCCATGCCGCCTCTGAGTCTCTGTAGATGTCAGTAAATTGACCTTCATGCCACTCTGTGTTCTTCTGTGCCACCTTTGTAGCGGAAACTTTTGATTGGTAACTTCTTATTCTACCTGTTCTTATTCTATTTTTTATTTTTTTTAATTAGAAATTTTGGAAAAGCTTGTAAATATAGATTTTTGAATTTGACATAATTTGACATATACCTTTAATAAAATTTGAAAAAATGGCATTACAAAAATGCCCCTGTAAATCACTTTAAGGAGTCAAATATTACCTTATAATGGGAAGGCTAATTTTTGTTATTGATCAGAAGGTGCTCCTGAATTTTTGACATTGCTCTTAAATTCTTTTGATTAGGAGCACAAGTGTAATAAAAAGATTTCATACACTATTCCATTCAAAATCTTGGAGTCAGTATAATTTATATTTATTTATTTATTTTATTTTATCCTATTTGGGGGGTGATAGAAATTAATACTTTGATTTAGCAAGGATGCTTTAAATTGACCAAAAGTGATGATAAAGACATTTATAATGTTGCACAAGATTTCTATTTTAGACAAATGCTGTGGTTACATATTTTTTGAGCAGCCAATCAAAATATTAGAATGATTTCCAAAGGATCATGTGACTGGAGTAATGATGCTAAAAATTTAGCTTTGAAATCTCAGGAATAAATTAAATTAAATAGAAAGCAGTTATTTTCAAAATTTTACTGGTTTTGCTGTACTTTGGATCAAATAAATGCAGGCTTGGTGAGCAGAAGATAATTCTTTAAAAAACATGAAAAAACTTACTGTTCAAAAACTTTTGACTGGTAATGTATACCAAGTTATTTACCCCTGCCAGTCCCTACAGCTGACTTTTGCCCATGCTTAATGGATGACTAGGACTTTGTCAAATTTCAATTTCATTTAATTTCATCTAAATGGATTAAACATTTGATGCTTTTAAAATAACTTCCTTTCTTTTTGCATAATATATATTTACATAAAGTATTTGCATTACACATTTCAAATGATAACAGTCCCAAGTACAGTACACATACAGTACATGTGTTTGATAAAATCGTCTTTGATCAGTTTAGGAAAATAAACGGCTGCTAACCACAGCGTCTATTGGTGTAACAGATGTGGTCGCTATGAACGAGTTTCAGTTGTTCTGAAGCATTGTGCTGCCCCCTCCTGAGAGCAGATGAAACTTCACAAACTGACCCCTCACATTACTTAAAAACTCACTGCATTATTCATTCAGCGTATTAGAGTGATTTCTGAAGGATCATGTGACACTGAAGACTGGAGTAATGATGCTGAAAATTCAGCTTTGATCACAGGAATAAATTACATTTTATTATAATGTTCAGTTAGAAAATAAATTGTAATAATATTCAGTTTTAACTGTATTTTTGATCAAATAAATGCAACCTTGGTGAGCAGAAGAGACTTCATTAAAGACATTTAAAAATCATAATGTTTCCAAACATTTGACAGGTACTGTACTTTAACCTCAAGTGCATGTTCCAGGAAAGAAAGAAAGAAAGAAAGAAAGAAAGAAAGACAGACAATGAATTGCTGTCTCCATTTGCCAGGTCCCCACATATCATAAAGCGTAAAATGCGATCCAAGGTTCAGAGTTTAAATGTCACTTTGTTGCGAAATTCTTAGATGATTGTTTGTAGCACAACTCTGCATTTCTCTCTGTTGCTAGGATGAAACACCCTCTGTGTTGGCATTTGTAGCATAAGATATATCATTTTAGCATTTATTATAATTGCATAAATCACATTTTTAAAATACACGTCGTTTTATATAATCACAGACTGGCATTCAGATATAATGCAGAACATTGTGAACAAAAGTAAACAATTTAATTTGTACATCACAGCTGGGTTCAGCTCAATGAACCGCAAAAACACATCTGCTCTTCCTGCTAGTTTACGGATTATAAACCTTGCATATATTAAACATGTGCATTTACAGTTTAGTTTCTGATTTATGTGAAGGCTGTGGCTTGCATGCTTCAGTTATTGATTGAAGTTTTTATGAAATGTTAAGCAAAGCATTGCTTACTTGTTCTCATGTTGAAGTTTTATCTCAATAGATGTGTACTAAATAGGAGGATTATTTGGTCTGAATGTACTGATTAATACAAAGTCATCTTGATTTAATTTAAAAACCTTTTTCCAGGATATTTTGAATGTTATGAACTGTAATGCAAAATTTACCTAAGCAAATGAACATTTTAGTAAATCTCATGGATTATTCCTTGGGCAACTCCTTGAATGAAATATCTGCTATTATATGTTTTTGTTCTCAGATAGAAGAGGAAGTCAAAGATAGGACAAAAAACTGAAGTGAAGGAAGTAGGCAGAAGTTTCTCAAAATGAGGAAGTCTACAAATAGTTCCATTTACTTACTGAAGTTTGTGTCAGTACAATAACAGCAACTAAAATTTTCAGTACACCAGTATTCGCTCAGTTTCGGTTTAATCTTAGCACTGGTGTTCCTGAATTGGCAGCTTCTTTTGAACTGTCCACTGAGTTTTTGGTCATACCACATCCTGCTCAGTTCGACAGCTTATTTGAATATGGTATGTAGTCACTGTCCAAAGTGAGGGGAATCAAACACTTTGCAAGGTAAGACCATGTCTGTTCAAGTAGTACATAAGATTTTGTTCTCAAATATGATGTTAAACTGGATGAATTCTTCAGGCTGTGTGAATTAAGCGTGAATTAAAGCAATTAAGTGAATGATGAGAAGAAACGAATCTAAACACTTTCAATTACAATTTGATTTGATTTCGTATGCAGTGTTGTATTATAAAATTAGAACGATCGTCATGCAGTATGCATCATATAAAATATTCTAATAGTAAATCTTAATATATTGATATGGAATCATGAAAATAAAAGGCAAAAGTTCTAGTGAAACTATTGAAATTATCTATAATATCTCACTTTGTTGTGGCATTACTTGATCTGGCGTTATTTAGCTACTTTGAAGCAAAAAAGCAAAAAGCAAAGCTGTTCAAAAAAATATCAGATGTTTCGTTGCCTTATTGTGGTCTGATATTTGTTTTAAAGAAGGCAATTATTAGTTTGTGATTATTGATTAAATAACAATTTGTTTAATGTATGTTAATAATTCAACAATCATTTATTAATGATTTGCATATAAAAATCTTGAATATTTGCATTGATGTTTTTCACGTCATATAAAATAAACATAACACATAGTGAGGTCCAAATGTCTAAATTGTAGATCACTACGGAGACTTTGGTGTTCAAAATATCATTAAAAAGGGGAAAAAAAACTTAAAGTTACAGGATTTTGAAACTTTTACGAGAAAGATGTTATGACAAACATAACAAATACTGCAAAATGATGTTTTGAAACATTTTACTTACATTGTTACCATTTTTTACTGTGTTCTAATATAATTTATAACGAATGAACTGTATAATTTAGAAGTTTTCTCACTATTGCTCTTTTCAATATATATACATTATTGTCCAGAGTTTGTTGATTATTATTAGTAGTAGTATCTTACACAAAGCCAAACTTACTTAAAAGATCATTAGAGCAACCTATTTATATCTTAATATAGGGCATGATATTAGCTTAAAATTAGGCCATTTTAGCTTAATAAAACACTTTAATAAAATACATTTTATAATAGCTCACAAAAATGCCAAAGATTTACTAGTAGTAAATTACATATTTAAAACTTGCACGTCTAACCAGTGGCACACGTCTCTGTAGCTAGATATGTTTTATGTTTTAAGTCATTGTGCTGCTTCGCTGCATTTACTGATTTAATACAAAGCTACAACCACATTTTCCATTGCAAACCTTGCATTTTGCTGTTATAGGCTTCAATAACACTGACCTGTTCTTGCTCAGCCAATCTGGCTTCTTCTTTATGGAATCTTTTGTGGTTGAATTTGATGAATCTTCTCGAACTTGCTTCTCTTTCATGCATGAACACGAGGCCCTGAGGTTTTGTATTAGCGTTTGTGTTTGAGGTTGCTTTTTAGTAAGTAAAAAGGCTAGAGGATGTATTTTCTGTTTGCTTCATTTGGCATTTTGACAAATACTTCATTCACATAATTTCTCATTATTGGTAATAATAGGAAAATGAATGTATGTTTCTATAGAAACAAATGAAGCAGAATGAAAATGAATTAAAAAATTGTTTTAAAAAATACATTGTGATGCTGATAAGAGTGTACTGTATTTCACTGGATCAGACTGTAGTCTGGCTTTCGCTGATCACTAGATAACAGGTGATCAAAAATCAAAACAGTCGTCTCAAGATGTATCAGTTTAAACTGGGATTAAATTGCAGAAATGAATTGTTAGTTATGTTTATCGTTTGTGGCACAGCACAATGTTGCATTAAGCATGAAATGGCTCATTTCCATGTAAGGTGTTCAGTTGTGTGACCTTGATTTGTGCCCTTGACGTGAGCGGATTCATCTGCTTGCCGTGTATCATCTTTAAGTGCCTTAAACATCTCATGGGAGTGGGCTTAAGTTGTAGTAGAGGCTGAATGTTATTGCAAAAGACTTGACCGCTTCCTCTTTCTGCGTGAACTAGTTTCTGAGCGCCACATGTCTTTTAACTTCTTACCCAAGTTAGAGTTTGAAATATACATAGACATGCTTTGTAAGAACATATTTGCTTAAAAAGTGGGGAAAGAACATACAATTGTGTGTTTCTCATTATCTTTAAAACCTTTTTGATCTATAAAACTGACTATATTTTGTATATACAATGTGGCTACATATAAATGTAAAAACATTTTTGAAATGGATATGGATCTGAAAGGGAAAAAAGCCCAAATGTAGCTTGTATACATAGAAACTCCTGAGTTTTGCATGAGCTGTAATTTTATCCATCATTTTTTTCACTTTTCCATTTGTGTTATTTCATAGTTTACTATTGTAGAAAATGTGGGAAACTGTAACAACAAAGAACGAGTAATTACATAGTGAAACAAATCTTTATAAAAGTTTTGTTTTTAATGTTTCTTCATAAAGTTTGACATGCCAAATGCAAAAATTACTTTGTGTGTTTGATTAAAATATATATAACATATATATTTAAAATATATATATATGTTAACAGCTTATACAAGCTAGTCTGTTCATAAAAATGACATGACACATGCATAATAGTCAAGTGACCTTTATTTATATAGCGCTTTTAACAATACAGATTGTGTCAAAGCACTTAACAGTATCAAATTGGAGGATAGAGTGTCAGTAATGTATAATGATAAGATTAAACACTCAATTTTCAGTTAAAGGCATTTCATTATTGAATTCAGAGATGTCATTGTCTAGCTCGGTTTAGTTTAAATAGTATCTGTGCAACCAAATCGGCGATAATCGCTAGAAATTAAGTGATTAATAATAATACTAAGCTAACAACTATAGTTTAAGATTAACCAAAACTGAGTCATCCAAAACTTCAGCAGTGTATTCTGAGTGATTTTTGTCTTCTATGACTAGTCCCATAATGTTCCAGAATGTTAGATCGCTTAACTGGATGTTCTAGAATCCTTGCAAAAAAACATGTCAAACTAGTATGCAAATGTAAACCAATGTTTCATAATTCATAATGACCTCAATATTTACCAAAACATTGATGCTATGTGAAAAGAAATAATTAATTCAATGCACATATGCTTGGAGTATAGTTATCAAAAAATGAGAAGGAACAGAGAGTCAGATTAAAATGAAACACTAAAGATAGTGATAAAGATAAGACATGACATTAGTATCTAGTAACAGGTGTGAGAGACTGAGTAAACAGAACGCAACATTACACACAAAAAAAGAGTGGTTCCTGTATTTGATGCAGTATGTCATTTCTTTGAAAATATATTGCGTTTATAACGCTATCATGGCAAATTGATGTTGTTGTGCACAACATTTATTCATAATATACTGTAATGTACGTTCTTGAGTGCTTATTGCCTTTACACCATGGTCATTACATAACATAATGATTTAAATAAAACCTTTATTGGTCACACTTAAGTTTAGGGACCAGTTCTCGATATTACCTATGACTTTTGCTTCAATAAACTCCTAATTTGCTGTTTATTAGTTGTTAAATATTGGTTAAAATTAAGTGATCTAAAATAAGGGCATGCAGAATAAGACATTAATATGTGCTTTATAAGTACTAACAAACAGCCAATATGCTAGTAATATAGTTAAGAATGAGAATTGGTCCTTAAAATGAAGTGTTTTTCCATTTATTTTATTTATTTTATTTTTAACCTGTTACATTATTTGACAGTTTACAGGGTTTCGATCTCTAGATTTTGTTTACAGATAGAAGTTTGCTTGAAGCCTCTCTGATTTTCACAAATAATATTATCTAAAGTTTCTAAGAAATTATCCACACATCGGGCCTCATTTATAAAGCATGTGTACGCTCAAATTTGATCATAGAGTGTGCGTACGCTAATCCACGCAAATGCTTTGACGTGGTTTTTGGAAATGTAAGCTGTTCTTGCAGCTGGTGGCTCTAAATGAAAGAATTTGGACGATGACTGGTGATCTTTTATATGTTAATGACATTAATTAGGAGTTGTTTACAAGGCAGAGAGCTGAAACCATTCAGTTGCGCGCAAGTTCAAGATCATCTGAAAGGGAGGTGTATGTTCATTTTATGAATCACATGTATGCATATGTGACCCTGGACCACAAAATATTGTTTGAAATTGAGATTTATACATCATCTGAGTAAATAAGCTTTACATTGATGTATGGTTTGTTAGGATCGGACAATATTTGGCTGAGATACAACTTTTTGAAAATCTGGAATCTGAGGGCCTTTAAAGTTGTCCAAATTAAGTTTTTAGCAATGCATATTACTAATCAAAAATTAAGTTTTGATAAGGTAGGAAATTTACAAAATATATTCATGGAACATGATCTTTACTTAATATCCTAATGATTTTTGGCATAAAAGAAAAATCAATCATTTTGCCCCATACAATGTATTGTTGGCTATTGTTACAATATGACTGGTTTTGTGCTCCAGGGTCACATTTGAGAGATGATCACAAGATCAAATTTAGGATGGTTTCTGCGCAACATTTTATAACTGAGGCCCATTGTCTTTTTCAGGTTATTAGCGGTCCTCTGAGCTTTGGCAGACGGTTGAGCAGATATGGTAGACAGGGTGCAGGTGCTGCCGTACTTCTTCGGCAACATCACGCGAGAGGAGGCGGAGGAGTACCTGCGGCAGGGAGGAGCGGGGGATGGCCTGTACCTGCTGCGCCAGAGCCGCAGCTTCCTCGGCGGATTCGCTCTGTCGGTGGCCTACGGCCGCCAGTTCTACCACTACACCATCGAGAGGGAGATGAACGACACCTATGCCATCGCCGGCGGAAAATCCCACAGAAACCCTATAGATGTGATCGACTACCACTCGCAGGAGTCCGACGGGCTCGTCTGCCTGCTGAAGAAGCCCTTCAACCGGCCCCGGGGCACCGAGCCTAAAGTCGGGCCCTTTGAAGACCTCAAGGAGCAGCTCATCCGGCAGTACGTCAAACAAACCTGGAACTTACAGGTGGGTGCCAGTTTAACACTTCATTTGGTAACACTTTATTTCAATAGTCCACTATAGACTATACGCAACTTTGTGAGTAGATGTCAGCTTAGCCTACTAACCCTAACCATAACCCAGCAGTCTGCTATACTGTAATGACTGCTAGTTGACATGCACTGGCTAAATTACTTATGGGCTAAATTGGGCTATCAAAATAAAGTGTAATCCTTTATTTAATTTCGGTAGCACTTTATTTTAAGGTTACACATGTTGCATACTATTATAATAACAATAAATTATGTATAATTACATGCAAGTAACACTAAGCCAAACCCTAACCGTATAGTAAATACATATAGTTAATTAACATCACTTGTACTTAAATGTATAATTACACTGTAACAAGGACGCCTTAAAATAAAGTGTAACAGAAGTTGCTCTTTTGTAACACACTTAAATGGCGAGTCATACTGTACTACTTGTATGAATTTGTACAGTGTCTTTTGTACCTTTTCATGCAGTTCTGCTTGTGCTCCACTGATGGACCTTCATGCTTGCTTTATTTCTAAATACCTTTTTATGAATTGTACAAATTCGCCAAAATGTTCAATAGTTATGCTTTCTCATGAGTTTGGTATCTGAGACTTCAGTTATGCTCAGAGACAATTGCTTAAATAGAGCATTGAGCTCATGTATTTACTATTTATTTACTGTTTCTTTGTCTTCTTGTGCACGAAACAACTTTCTTTTTTGGCTTAC
Source organism: Onychostoma macrolepis (assembly GCF_012432095.1). Classification (NCBI taxonomy): domain Eukaryota; kingdom Metazoa; phylum Chordata; class Actinopteri; order Cypriniformes; family Cyprinidae; genus Onychostoma; species Onychostoma macrolepis. Next base: position 2,504,233 of record NC_081164.1, on the reverse strand, counting down.
GTTTCGAATTCTCCTTACTTTTCCAGCAAATCCCCTCCAATCACTTTTGGTACAGTGTAAAAATTGACTATTTACAATAGTAAAACAAAGATTATTGTAGTATATATTATGAAAAAATACTATTTCAGTGAAAATGTTCTAAACCGAATTTTTTCAGTATATATAATACACATTTCTACATCTATTTTCACCCAGTTCCTAATAGATAAAGTCCCATCTTACTTTTTTCTTGTTGAATACACCATTTCAGTCAGAAGTGTGTGAGATTATGAGAATAAAAGAAGTTGTGAAAATGTAATGTTTCACTTGTCACAACAACCTTCACACATTTTGTTTTTGTTGCAGTCAACTTTTGAACATTTGCAGCAATTGTGAATATATGTATGCCGCCCCTATGCTGCATTAAACAAATAAATGCACATTTGTGGTGTAAGAAAGGAGCAGTTTGTTAGCTGTGTTTGTCGTGTGGCAGGGTTCGGCTCTGGAGCAGGCTATCATCAGCCAGAGGCCTCAGCTGGAGAAACTCATCGCTACAACGGCTCATGAGAAGATGCCGTGGTTCCATGGCAAGATCGACCGCGAGGACTCAGAGCTGCGGCTGCGCAGGAGCTCACACGTCAACGGCAAATTCCTGTGAGTCTCATTCCCTTGTTGGATTTATTCTGCAAGTCCAAGATAAATGAGACATGATCTTGGGTTTTAAGAATTACACTCTTAAAAATAAAGGTGCTTCACGATGCCTTTTGTATAAATGGTTCCAAAAAGAACCTTTCTGTTTCACAAACGGTTCTTTGTGGCGAAAAAAGGTTCTTCAGATTATAAAAGTAAGAAAGAAACGGTTCTTTAAAGAACCTTTGACTGAATGGTTCTTCTATGGCATCTAAGAGTGTAGCCAGAATACATACCTTATACATACCTTAGGGTCAGTAGGATTTTTATTGAGGCGTTCAGTTGATCAAAACTGACAGTAAACACTTTTACATTGTTACAAAAGATTTCAGTTACACTTTATTTTAAGGTGTCCTTGTTACACATTACATGTACTTGCTATTATATAATAACAATTAATTATGCATAATTACATGCAAGTAACCCGAAGCCAAACCCTAAGCATATAGTAAGTACATGTAGTTAATTAATATCACTCAGTACTTAAATGTATAATTACACTGTAACAAGGACACTAAAATAAGGTGTAACCAAGATTTCAAATAATTGCTGTTCTTTTGAACTTTTAAAATCTAATTTTCCAGAAAAATACGAAGCAGAACAACTGTTTCCAATAAGTGTTTCTTAAACAGCAAATCAGCGTATTAGAATGATTTCTGAAGGATCATGTGACACTGAAGACTGGAGTAATGATGCTGAAAATGCAGCTTTGATCACAGAAATAAATTACATTTTAAAATATATTCACACAGAAAACAGTTATTTGAAATTGTAATAATATCTCACAGTTTTGCTGCTTTTACTGTATTTTTAAACAAATAAATTCAGCCTTGGTGAGCAGAAGTCTTTTGAATGGCAGTCTATCTTAAATAAAATAGATCATAAAAATATGTAGTTGTTTATACTGCATCAGCATTTAATTTATTTTTCTAAGGACACCAAAGTAAAGCAATATGTTTTTTTTTTATCTTGCATTAATTACATGAATGTTGGTCATTTAGAGTTGTGGTTAAATTATAACATACTTATACATGCACTCTAATCATTTTTAGTGTCTAGATTAAGATTCTATATATATTTATTTTAAGTTCATCAATCATCCATGAATCCCAAAACTATTGCGAAGAAATAACTTCTGAAAGCCTTCACGAGGTGCAGGTTAGATTCAGCAGTGAATCCACAGGCAGGGCTTTGGACTGCTCTGAAGTGAAAGAAGCGAGGCAGAGAGGCAGCGTGTGGTTTCCGCTGTCACACTGTTTGAGAGGACTTCCTGAAGTGACCGAAGACGCAGTGTGGAGGCGGAAAACAAGAGCAGGCTGGGTGGGGTAGTGCGTGTCAGTACAGTGTGCGCTTGCTTTAAATAGAACACTTGCCTCCATCTTAAAACACACGTATGCAATGAAGTGTACAAAACAATGGAAAAAGAAGAAAAATATGGCTTTATCATCATGAGAATCATGTCATTAGCTTTGAAGTTGCTATTTTTTTACTAAAGCTTTTCAAGAAATATGTCCATACCATAGTATATTGTTTCTTTTTTAGATTTTTTTTTATATTAAAACATTGATTAAACATTAGTTTACAACTACATCCACTGTACATTGTATCTCTGTTTTGAAAAGCATCCGTTTTTCTCCTCCAGCTCCATCTAGTGTTGATTTGTGTATAATATAATCAAGAGCTCTGTAAATGACTGTGAATTATTCTCTGTCCTCTGCTTAACATTTACTGTGTCCTTCTCTCTTCTCTTGACAGAATTAGACAAAGAGAAAACAATGGCAGAAACGTGTCCTATGCTCTGTGTCTCCTGCATAATAACCAAGTCATGCACTATCGCATTGATAAAGACAAGGCTGGCAAACTCTCCATTCCTGACGGGAAGAAGTTCGACACACTTTGGCAGGTAAATAAACCTGTCAAGAGAGACCTGGCTAAGACTCTTCAGAGCAGATGATCAGCAGACTTCAAATCTATACATACACTTTACCATTTTTAAATGTTTTGAATAAAATCTATTATACACTGTAAAAAGTGATAAGTTGACTTAACTTAAAAAAATTGAGGAAACCCGTTGCCTTAAAATTTTTAAGTACATAATAATTAAAAAAAAAAAGTTAAGTGAACTTGACAATTCAATTAATACATTTTTTTTAATTATCATTTACTTTAATTTTAAGGCAACGGTTTCCTCAATTTTTTTAAATTAAGTCAACTTATCACTTTTTACAGTGTTGAGACCAATTCTCACTATTAACTAGTTGCTTATTAGCATGCATATTATTAACATATTGACTGTTTATAAAGCACATATTCTGCACGACCATATTCTACATCCCTAATACCTAAACTCAACAACTACCATACTAACTATTAATAAGCAGCTAATTAGCAGTTTATTGAGGCAAAATATGTAGTTAATGGTTTGTTACTAATGAGAATTGGACCTTAAAATAAAGTGTGACTACTCTCTTCTGCTCACCAGGGCTGTGCTCAAATATACAGCAAAAACAGTAATATTTATGATTTCTGAAGGATCATGCGACACTGAAGACTTCCAAACTTTTGACAAGTACTGTATATGTAGAAAATAATGACCTCAGATAATTAGAAAAAAGCGATGTCCTAAAGAGGATCTTGTAGAGTGAGACGTGTGGTGACCAACAGGACAAACGCCATTTTAGATTTAGATTTCCTGGTTGAGTGGCTGCTCATGATGCATGGCATCAAAGGCCAAGCAAGGTAAATGCTACAGCTAGGCCATTAACTAGCCATCAGAAACATCTCTCACTCTGTGATTAGGAGAGAAGTGCATGGTTCGAACGAGGTGAGTGTGCAATTTAAGCGTATTTTGATATAGAAATAGTTTGATTTCGGTGATGCGTCACAACACTACCGTGTGGCTTTTCAAAGGTGTGCTCATTTGGAGAATGTAAAGACGTCAAAAGCCTCCTATATAAAGCAATGTGTTTATAAAATATATGTATATTGTGTATATACTGTATATTCTTTTCAGATGAAGCTTTACGTGACAGTACATTGATGAGAGTTTATCAACCGTTCGTGAAAAGCAAAGCATTCTATGAAACAGGCCTCGGCGTAAGAAGCGTAACCACAATACTGTGTGACACTGAGATGATGTCCAGAACCTGGCTTTGATGTGCACTGTGTTGTGTGTTACAGCTGGTAGAACATTATTCCTACAAGCCTGACGGCCTGCTCCGAGTGCTCACCGAGACCTGCCCGAGACCGTCACAGGATTCAGTCGTAAGTACAGACACATCTCTAACAAACGCAGCAGTGACAGCGTGCTCTCATATCAGCTTTCTTTAAAGAAAAGACTTGAAAGTGCACTATATAAACAACTAACGTTCAGGACTGTTGTACTGTTTGAAACATCCACAGATAATTGTTCATTGTTTCACTGAAAATGTTTTTTTTTTTTTTAAACACGCAATTTTAATTAAACTTTTTAACAGTTCATTAAACTTAGTGTAAATTGAAAATAAAGTGGTTCTCAACTGGTGGGTCATGACCCAAAAATATTGTCACAGACAATAGGGAAAGACAATGCTAAGTGCAGTAATAAAATGCAACTAACTAAATAATTTACAGACATGGTGATGGTAACAATATGAAATGGAAGGAAAAATTCCTCTAAGAAACTTTGCATTCACGCAATAAAAGAGTTGTGCTTTACTCCAAGAAACTTGTGATTGCAAAGAAAGCAAATGTTTCCCCAAGAAAACTGGTGTTTAAATGCAAAAATTTTGGATTCCTTCAAGAAACTTTGCATTTGCAAAATTAACTTCCCATTCGTTCATGAAAGTTTTGCATTCCTCCGAGGCAAAATTTCCCCCAAGACTGTTTGCATTCGTTCGCAAAAATGATGTATTCTTCTGAGAAACATTGCGCTTGCTCACAAGGTCCAAGATACTTTGCATTTGCTCTTAAAATTTTGCATTCCTCACAAAAGTTTTGTATTTTCCCAAGAAACTGTGTTTGAAAAAATGTTGCTTTCCTCTGAAAAATATTGCATGCGCTCGTTGCGCAAAAGTTGGCCTAAGAAACTTTGGTAACACTTTATTTTAGGGTCTCTTAACTAGTTGCTTATTAACATACATATTACTAGAATATTAGCCATTTATTAGTAGTAATTAAGCACATATTAATGCATTATTCTGCATGAGCATTCCTAATCCTGCCCAATACCTAAATTTAACAACTACCACACTAACTATTAATAAGCAGCTAATTAGGAATTCATTGAAGGGAAAAGTCGTAGTTATTAGTGAATAAGTGTTCCCTGTTCTAAAGTGTTACCGAAACTTTTTGTTCACTCACAAAAGTTTTGCATTCCTGTGTAAATCTTTGCAAGAAACTTTGAATTTGCTCTCAAGGAACACAAAAGTTAGCCAAGAAACTTTCCATCCAAAAGTTTTGCAAACGGCTGCAAAGTTTCTTGGTGGAATGCAAAACTTTTGCAAGTAACCACAAATACACTGAAATATAATTTTCCATCTCATCATCTAATTTTGTTCCCATCACCATGTTCCGGACAGCAAAACAAAATAAAGCTTATTACATTTCCTCATGCTCAAAAAGTTAGGTGGAAAAAAAAAAAAGAGGAAGAAGCAGATTATGAATGAATAAGGACATCAGGGATAAACATTATATTTCTGACTACAGTTTGTTCTGTGCTTTGAATTATTGGCTGCCAAGAGCATGAAACCTCTAAAGTTAAAAACATTAAGAAACCAAAAACGCTCATATTCTTATTCAGAAAATAATTTTCTAGTGTCACATAAACTAATTTACACAATACTGGGTTTATGCAGTTTATATAATACATTTCAATATTTGATTTTAAAGACATTTAACCAAGTCACCACTTGATGTCCAGTGTTAAATCTGTGTCCAGAAGTAAAGCCTGCTGAGAACCACTGACCTAGACTGTACAAATTCATTTAACACAAGGGCCACTGCAAATGCTGTCATGTAAATGTTGCTGAATGTGCATTGAATTAGTGAGTTTGAAGAATGGGTCATGGATGTATAGCATTAAACATGAGCATCAAATAGTGTAGGATAAAAATAACCTAATGCTCTTTAAAATTGTGGTTTCTAGCTAGGTGCCACAGGTGGGATTCTCTCCAGAATCAAATCATACTCCTTCCCCAAACCTGGCCAAAAAAAGGTGCACTAACACACCTCTCTTCCTCCCTATCCCCCACTGGCAGTGGTAGGACACCCGCCTTGCTTGCGTGTGGTTTTTGCTTCTAACTTCACCTGTGGGACGCCTGACCCCCTCTCTGATCTCTTCCTCCATTCACTGCCCTGTACATCACATCCAATCACCAGCAATACCTCTTCACATTCATATACAGACACAATCAAGTTCTGATTTACACTCAGATCAATTAAAAGAATGGTTGCACATTTTTTCTTGACCCACATTGATTGCCTCTCCACCTTATTTTTAACATAAGTGTGGACATGACTAGTTTTAATGTGCGAGGCTTCCGGTGTCATTCGCTTCAGTTATTTTAACTCTACAAAAACAGCTCCTTGTTCCAAACTTGTTTTTGTCATCATATTTTTAATGTATTAGCAAAATCATAAACACATTGGTTTGTAGTGCAAATTTACCATTTACAGTTTCCTGCACTTTGTTATTCTTCTAGTTATTTTACAGTAGTGGCTAATGGATTGGAAATCTCGCACATTAAAAAAAAAATAGCTTACTTCTGCCTTGCAAAATAAGGTGGATAAAGGATGTAAGCCTGGGCCACGTGCTTGAGTTTATTTGTATTTTTCTGTAGTTAAACGTTTTTTGGAATATATATATACACTGCAACATTAATACTATAATATTTATGTGGTTTGCTGGTCTTAGCTGGTCTTGGGTTTGGGAACTAAACTGGGCTAGTCAGCCTAGTCCAGCTTAGACTGGTTTAAGATTTGAAAAACCTAAACCATTCCTCTTCAACAATAAAAAAAAAAAACTGTGAATGTATTTTTATTATGCTAAGCTGCACTGGTAATGTTGGTTACAGTATTTATTCAAAAAAATTGCATAATATCATTTTTGGATCCATCAGAGAGAAGAAAAAACAAAAAACACAGTTAACAAACACTAAGACTGGAATAGTCAGTATATTTACATCGTTTTAAAATGAAGCTACTTTTCTATTAAAAAATGTGGGTTTTTAGCAAGAATGCATTAAATTGATCAAAGTGAGAGTAAAGACTTTTACATTGTCGAAACGAGCTATCATAACACAGATAGCAGCTGTTTATGTTTATTACGCAACAAAGAAATTTGGCGCATCACTATCCACCTTATTTTTCCTGTAAGAGAGAGCGGGCACGGACATTTGTAAATTAAATGTCTCTGGCTTCCGGTGTCATTTGCTTCCAGCTATTTTTAGCTGTAAAAAACAGCTAATTTTGCTGCTTGATATTGCAAACTGGTGTGTCTTGCCATATTATTTTAATGTATAAGCTTAATTATGAACACACTGGTATATAGTGCAAACAGTTTTACCGTTTACTGCACTTTGTTATTTTTCCCTACAGTGGCTAATGACCCGGAAGTCTTCCGCTTACTTCCGCATCGAAAAATAAGGTGGATCATAGATGTTGCCTTCATTTGAATTTCACGAGAGCTATTGCATTTATCCAACGAGAAAATAGATCCAGAACTATACACGAAAGAGAGGTTGTATAGTTGTTCTCATTTTTGAGAGACGTCTGACGCCACAGTCTACTGGAGTCAGTCTGCTGGACACTTTGTATAAGAAGTGCTATTTAAAAGTAAAAAGTTGCTGCCTGTGCCAAATGTTTCAGTCGGTCACCAAATCAATCCGCTTTGAACAAAGGCAACGACTGGCAATCATTTGTGTTGATATTGACTTTTTCTAACAGGTGCCATTACCCCAATCATACCTCCATATTTTCATCCTCCTTCTCTATCACTCCTTTTTAATGATATAAATGACATAATTATCAATCCTATCTGCAAGAGATCTCTTTTTTTATTTATACACTGTGCGTTGGCTTTTGACCTTTTGGAAGAAGTTTCCCCTCTTCTTCATGGACACTGACCGCATCACGTATAATGAATTGCCATTCTTTTACCATTGAAACATCTCAGTAAATGTAATTACGCATTCGATTCTGATTTAAGGTGCCATGAAGAACACAGGAAAGTTTGGTTTGACCCTGTCCCTCTGTCCCATTGATGCATGCAGGCATTTCAGATAACGTGCCTGTGTCCTATCAGCTTTTTCTATGTGATCTGTGTATTTTCACAGTTGTAATTGTGTTGTGTGTTTGTAGGGTCATACTGAAAATCCATATAACTTCAGATTAAACCTCAGAGGTGAACTTCCTAAGCCTAATTTCTTCAGCACAGGTCAGTTGACTTGCTTCAACACACCGCCACTTGTTTAAATGATCTTTAAGTCTAAAGTCTTTCTCTTCTGACTAAACTCTCACACTGTTGTTTTGACAGAGGCTATGCCAATGGACACGCAGGTGTATGAGAGTCCATATGCGGATCCTGAAGAGCTGCGGTCAACGACAGTGAAGCGGAGCGACCTGACTCTGGAAGATGGAGAGTTGGGCTCAGGCAACTTCGGCACTGTCCTGAGAGGAGTCTACCAGATGAAAAAGTTAGTCGACCAAGTTAACATTTTAAGGATATCAAATCTGTAAATGCTGCCCAAAGTAGTCAGAATTTAGTGTCAGTCAATCAAACCTTTATGCAAGATCTTATAAGTCTTTATTCTCACTCTTCAAAAATGCAATCAAAATAATGACTTATTGGAATTGTATTCTAAAAGCCTGAAATCGTGTTGTGTGGTTTTTTCCCCTTCTTTCCACCAATTATTTATGGGAAATGTGGTTTGGTCTGCTTCCTCATGTATTGCAGAAGTATTGAGTTTCCCTCTTAATGGCACTCAGCTCATTAATGTGATTTCCGACATGACTCGAGCAAGTTCAGCTTTCAGAATGGATCTTCTTTTATGTTTGATTCAGGACACAGAAGGTTGTCGCTGTTAAGATCCTGAAGAACGACGATAATAACGAGGCGGTGAAGGACGAGATGCTGCGGGAAGCGAACGTCATGCAGCAGCTGGATAACCCGTACATCGTTCGCATGATCGGCATCTGTGAAGCTGAGAACCTCATGCTGGTCATGGAGCTCGCTGAGCTGGGGCCACTGCACAAGTTCCTCCAGAAGAGCAAGTACGCCATGCTCGAAATACTTCAGAACATATGAGAGCTGTGCTGAACTGTGAATATACTGTACTAATATGCATTGATAAGCAATGTGGAGTAACTACATTCACAAGATTTTATTCACGTTAAACAGCTACTTTACTCTTCCATACAATTACAGTTCAGAGTGACCACAGTGAACAAGCCAAAACTCGTCAAAGTACCTAAATCTGTGCACTATATTCCAAGTTTTCATGATAGCATTGTGTGAGATGCACAGAGAAAAACAGTTTTTCATTTGTTAACATTAGTAAATGCATCAGCTCACATGAACTAACAATTATCGATATATTTTTACAGCATTTATTTATTCTACGTGGTAACACTTTAGATCTCATATTCACTATTAATTACTATAGTTTTCCCTCAATAATCTCCTAATTTTCCCTAATCTAAAGTGTTACATCTTTATTAATGTTAGTTACCAGAAAAACAATTGTTCATGTTTGTTCACAGTGAATTCATTCATTTTAACAGCTACAACTTTAGATTTGAGAAATTAAGATTAACTAATAAAGGTTCTTTATTGGCATCGATGGTTCCATGGAGAGCCCTGAACATCCATGGAACCTTTCAAATGCAGAAAAGGTTCTTTATAGTCGAAAACAGTTCTTTAGATTTTTAAAATGTTTTTAAAAATGGTTCATTTAAGAACTGTTCACTGAAAGGTTCTTTGGGGAACCAAAAATGGTTCTTCTGTGGCATCGCTGCAAAAACACCCTTTTGGAGCCTTTATTTTCAAGTATTGTTCATTGTTAGTTCATGTTAAATACTGCAGTTAAATAAAGTTAACAAATTAGGCCTAATTGTACAGTTGAAAAGGTTCCCCTCAATAACAGGTAAGCATTGCGTAGTGACTTGACAAGAACCATTGATCACACTTGGACATTATCTAATCTTTTAAACAATAATACACAGGACCAGGAGTTCCTTAAGCAGACTTTGCTTGCGTTGGTTATGCGAACTGACCAATAGAAAGCTGCTTCATTTGACTTCTGTGTGAGCTGTGCTTCATGCATTGCTACACTATTGACTTCTTTGCCCACAAAATGACACTAATACTCTTTGCATACAATCCACCTAATGGATTTGGTTATTGGTTTTGTACTAGTAACTGGGCTTGTGCAGCTTCATGAGTTATAAACAATAGTAGCTGTGTATTTACTGTGCTACGTCCGAACTGATTGCACTGTATTTTATGTATAATCATTTTCTATTCTTAACTGTTTTAAATCATTTTAAAAGTTAAAAAAATACTTGTTTTTATTGTTGTGCTTGTGTTTTTAACGATTATTTTATTTCCTTTTATGTAAAGCACTTTGAATTACCATTGTGTATGAAATGTGCTACATAAATAAACTTGCCTATTATTAATTGTTAATAGCTTTTCTCTTTGTGTGTTTTCAGACACATCACTATGAAGAACATCACAGAGCTGGTTCATCAGGTCTGTATGGGAATGAAATATCTGGAAGAGCACAACTTTGTTCACAGAGATCTTGCAGCCAGGAACGTGCTTTTAGTCACTCAGCACTATGCCAAGATCAGCGACTTCGGACTCTCTAAAGCCCTGACAGAAGATGAGAACTATTACAAGGTATAGTCACCAGTAACTAATCACATACATGCTTCACATACAAGTAAGAATGAAAGCCCTTTTAGATCTACAGTGCATACCCTCATTACAAAAGCTTCACGTTAGTAAAGTAGAATGGGGGTTTAAGCAGAGCGTAGCCCTGACTGATCTTTGTTCGCTGCTCCTGTAGGCCAAAGGTCATGGTAAATGGCCGCTGAAGTGGTACGCTCCCGAGTGCATGAACTACCTGAAGTTCTCGTCCAAGAGCGACGTGTGGAGCTTCGGAGTCCTGATGTGGGAGGCCTTTTCATACGGACAGAAACCGTACAAGGTGTGAATCCTATTGCTGTTTTGGTTTTGCACAGTAAATCAGCATTTGAGCAAACCTTTTGAATCTACTTCCCAAATTTTCTTAAAGAAATCCGAATAGCTGTCTATAAACAAACAAAATAAAATTCTTCTTTTTCGTGGTCATGCTTTACAATAAGGTTCTTTGTTAATGAATAATAATTAATAATTCTATTTCTATTCTGGCTACTTGTTTTATTATTATTTATAAGAAAACGTGACCATCTAACACTTGCACTTTCTATTCTATTTGCTTTTTATTCAATAAAAAACCTTTTGTTTTTATTTATTATACTTGACCCTGTAACACTAGCTCTCTCTATTCTATCTACTTTTTATATGTAAATGTAAATAATGCATGTTCATAATACATGAACTAATGTTAGTTTATACAACATGAAATGTTAAAAATCTATTAGAACACAGTAATATATTAACTGTGATTAATAAAACCTCCAAAAATACTGTCTTTGTTAGTTCATGATACCTAATACACTAATACATAATATTAATTAACTTGAAAAGTAAATAGTGGCTCATAAGCCACAACTATTTCACTTCTATATAGCTAAATTCACACTTGGCTTTGTTTGTTTTATTCAATATAATAAACTCAATAGCATTAAATAAACTGTATGCAGTATGATATGTGGGCTTTAGGATCCCCTAAATATTGACATATATATAGACGTATTGAACATCATCTAAATTGCAAACTGCACATCCATCCATTGAACCATTGAAAATCAGCATTTATTTTAGCAATGTTGGTTTATTCCATATTGTCTGTAGGGTATGAAAGGAAATGAAGTCATCCAAATGATCGAGAATGGAGAGAGAATGTCTGCTCCTCCTGACTGCCCGGCTGAGATGTACGACCTCATGAGGAAATGCTGGACATACAAGTACGGTTATTGGATGTATCAGCATTTATATGTTGATAACTCTGGATTATAATGCATTCACAATCAATCCATAACTTAAAAGACAAATGACTTATACAGTGCACTATGCTAGCAGTCTTTAATATCCTGCACATGAACATACTGATCTGATACTGATAGGAGATCAAACTAGAACACTGATTATAAGCAATAAACTATATCATTTTATTTATTATATGTGACCCTGGAGCACAAAACCAGTCATAAGTAGCACGAGTATATTTGTAGCAATAGCCAACAATACATTGTATGGGTCAAAATTATTGATTTTTCTTTTATGCCAAAAATCATTAGTATATTAAGTAAAGATCATGTTTCATGAAGATATTTTGTACATTTCCTACTGTAAATATATCAAAACTTAATTTTTGATTAGTAATATGCATTGCTAAGAACTTCATTTGGACAACTTTAAAGGTGATTTTCTCAATATTTAGATTTTTTTGCACCCTCAGATTCCAGATTTTCAAATAGTTGTATCTCGACCAAATATTGTCTGATCCTAACAAACCATACATCAATGGAAAGCTTATTTATTCAGCTTTCATATGATATATAAATCTCAATTTCACAAAATTGACCCTTATGACTGGTTTTGTGGTCCAGGGTCACATATAGAAATGTCTATTAAGTATTCCTGTGTAATAATGATTAATTCAGTTCAGTACATTGAAGGAAAATAAATGGTTCTGTTCTGTTTCTGCAGGCCGGACGAGAGACCTGGATTTTCAGTAGTTGAACCCAGATTGCGGCATTACTATTATGACATATCTCAGTGATGAGCAAACATGTACAATTATACGATACAGTATTTCAAAACAGTCTTGAGGTGGTATAGTAATTTTTTCATTGCCATTTTTCATGATAATATTTGTTTATATATTTTTTTCCCTCCATCATTGGTGCAAATTCTAATTAGATGATTGACAGCATTTTGTTTTTAATCATTTAAAGCAATAACTCTTCTTGTATTATTTGTACTTCCAAGCTATTTTTGTTAGAAGCAAAAATGGTTATTAAATGGTTGATTTTGTTTGTAAAAGCATGTTTAGAAAGAACATCAGTGTTTTGTGTTTGAAGCCAAGTCAGTATTTTATGTAACAGCAGTAGGATGACCAGTCAAGAGCTAAACATGTTTTTTTATCTTTATCTAAGTGCCAAATTCTTTTTTCTTTTTCTTTTTTTTTTTTTTGTTTATGGTTAAAAAGTTGAGTGTTAAAACAGGCTGGTATTCATTCTCTGTGTGGACAGTGTTTACTTCTCATGATCAGGTACAATGTAAGCATATATTTTGCATGTCATCTATGACAGCCTAAGCAAGGTCTTCGTCAGTAATCTTTTAGGATTTGTTTCCTCCATGCTTCTGTTGTCCTATATGTGAATTCATTGCATATTCATTGTGATTTGTCAGCTTGATTCAGTCGCTCCAAACTTTGCACAAGCTTGATAACTGAACAGCATGGCATGACACATTAAATCTTGCTCTTCCTCAGTTTGATGAGATTAATAAATGATGAGCAAACTGAACAAGTATGGCTGCAATACGATTGTCAAAAAATGCTTTAAAAATAAATAAAGTCATTTTTAACAAAAACAATTGTGTGATTGTTTTCTTTGATGCACTAAAATATGAACATAGAGAAATACAAATGTCCTTCAATCTCATTTGATTAAAACACAATGGAATAAAATAAGCATATCATATTTGATTAAAGTAACCGGGGCATTTTCAGACCTCTGTAGTTCTTTGATTTGTTCCGAAACAGAAATTAAAATGGTTTTAACTCTCAACACACAGAAAACTAAGAGAAAGCATGGTCAAATTTAAAATTAGTTATTAAAATACATGAATTAGTCCATTTACAGTATACAGTTGAGAGAAGTTATGCAATATCAAATGGCAAATTCAAAATAGTTTGAAACCAACAGCATACAACATAGTTTGTTCAAAAATGCTAAATACTATTTTAAAAATACAGCCTCCATACAGCAGCAACTCAATGCAACAAAATCAATAAAACGTTTATTTCTGAATCACCTTTGGTCCAGCAGATGGCGCGATACGCAACAAAATAAGTATAGCCCAATTCTGTCAAATTTCAAGAGATGCTGTATTCTGACACTGCTATGCAGCCTTAAATTAAACATATTACTCAGTGTTTTATTCACCATTTCAATATTTGTCTGTCAGATGTGAATGAAGAGGTTCTTTGATATTTGCAAACTCTATCCTGGCTGAAGTTGTTTTAACCCTCATTTATTAGCTGACACACACACACTGGAATTTGGAGCAATTATGGTAAATAAACATTCTCATCTAAACAGATGAAATCAAACAGAACGTCCTGAAATATGATGTCATGATTTAAAAAGAGGAGCATATGAACAGAACTGAAAGCATTAACATTTTGCTATTTTTTATGGATATACGCTGAATAAAATACCACCAAGGAATAAATCTTAAACATGCTAAAAATCAAAAATGTAATTTTGCTTATAAGGTTACATTTACAAACTTTTATGCCTTTATTGGAAAGGACGGGAATCGAACTCGGGACACTTATGACTGTGCTACTTATGACTGCTTTTGTGCTCCAGGGTCACATATCGGCACACTAAACACGAGGCTATCAGCACTGACGAAAGGCAAATATTTAATAGATAATACACAAGTCAACAAATCCACCAAAGACCAAACATCACGACTGCCAGGTCTTAAATAAACTGTATAAACTGTAAGATTTCTATGTCAGCACACTTTGATCAAGCAGACTGAGCTGTGACTCTGTTGTGTGCATCTACAGCATTTTTTGAACAAACAGTAACTAGAATACACTGCATGTGCACATGAGCCTTTTGAGATACTGTATGTTAATGCTTTTTTTCTCCTCATCATATCAAAGGCCTTTTCATCTTTATGAAGTGAATTATTAACACATTCCTTTAAAGAGGTGGGGGTACTCACCCCTGCTCTCTTCATTTTGTCAAAAAAGGGGGATCTATTTCTTGTCCTCTTGACAGTGAGTGGCTTTCTGCCAAGGGCACTGTGTCCACTGGAGCACTGCAGGCCGGCTGTTTGTCTGTGCCGGCTGTGGGCAGCCTCTTTTGTTCCTTGGAATTTGAGATGGGAACGTCAGTTGTGTGGGAGATGTCTGGCTTCTCCCAGATGCCAGACGGAGCAGGGTGGGCGTATTTTAGGGGGATGGGAGCAGCAGAGACCGGACAGTGGGTATACAGTACATGCATCTGTGCACTTTCAGAAAGTTTGTGATGAAACCCGGACATTTTCCATTCTCCTGGACATTCACTCCCGTGCCTAAAAGATTTATGTGATGAGATTGTGAAACTGGCAAAATAAATGAATAATAACAGTAAGTGAAAATAAACTGGCAGGCAAAAAAAAGTACACTTTAGCATACTTCTAAAAAAGGAACTTATTACAGAAATAATAAAGTTTAAAATAATATAGGTAAGTGCAAACTGAATGTAATGTTTTAAACGAACTAAATTGCATGTTAATTGTATTACATGAAAATGCTTTCTAGTTTAAATTTATATTAAATGCAATAAGATGAACGTAAGGTGTGTTTTTGACACGCTTAAGTACATCTGGTTAATATAAAATATTTTAATTTTAATTTTTATATTTTTATGCCATTTACAAAATAAATAAACTTGAATTTACACATTTATAATGATGAAGTTGCAGTTTAGTACATCTAAAATAAATATAACATTGTTTAAATATAACATGAAAAAACACACTACAGTTAAAATCATAATCAATATTTTTCGTGTGATTTAGCATGTTAGTCAGCATATCAAAATAAGTGTACTTCTTTAAAGCATGACAAACAATTATTAAATCATAATTTATATAATAATGTTTTTATATATAATTTTATATATTGTAAAGCAAAACTTTACAAAAGTGCACATAAAAGTGCAAGAAACATTCATGAAAGTGCATTACCGTAAGTGGTTTTTATTTTTTATTTTTAATATTATATTATCTGTAAATACAGTTTTTTAAATACACATTTAAGTCTGCTACAAGTGCACGTTTAATACAATTAGGCACACTTCTTTTTCACAAGTGGTACACCACTCAGAAGAACTTCAAAATGAACTAATTTGCTATAAATTTTATACAAATGTTGCATATAATCAGCACTGATCTACCGGATACAGACTCTCAGATGTGAAAATGAACATGAGCGTTGAGCAAGGAAGGAATGTTCAGTGTTTTTTTTATCTGAGCAGGCTTGTTTTTCAGAAATGACTTTGATATTCCCTCTCTAAGCATTTTTGGAACGGCAGTGCCAGCACCACTGGGGCGTTTTTGGATGCGCTTCACAAAAAAGCTTCCAAAGTGTCTGCCAAGTGGAGAGGGCTGGGCTCCTGATCAGGAAGTGTGTGGAGGGACGTCCCGCTGCTGGATGTAGCACACATCCTCTCCTCATTAATACATCCCTCCACACCCCTCTCTTATCTGCACAAGGACATGCACATCCACAAGTCACTGTCAAGGAAACGTGAGTGCTATCACCATAGTATGTGTTTGAAACTTGAGGATGAACAATAAGCTTTGATCTCGCGAGTGACTTTGAACTTTCCTCTCTTACTTTGTTTGACACCGTTCATCACGACAGATGTGAACAGAAAGTCACAGATTAGTGAACTTTAAACAAATTCATATTTGTTAAATATGCAGGTAAATAGGTTCCTTAGGAGATGTGCATGTAAATAAAGATGCAATGTCTAATATGAGCATCCAAGAGATCCAAAAGCATCCAAGTGCGCTCATATTTATTGTTGCGTTGGTGAATTTTCATGGGCAAAATCCAGTCCTTTCAACAGACCATCGTTAGGGTAGTGTCACTTTTCAATGAAAATGAGGCTGTGAGGGACAGAAGTACAGTTCTTTCAATGGATTATACTGTTATTTAACAACAAACCGAGTATTCAGGTGATCAAAAAATTGGTAAGCAAAAGCTCTATAAAAAAGTTCTGAAATAAAAGTTGTTAGTTTTTACGTGATCTAGGACCTTTAAATAGCCTTGTTTTCATACAGGTGAAATCCAGCATGGCCAGCCCAATCTCACGGCAATCTCAAACAAATTCATACGATTTTTGCCAAAGAATACTTATTTTACGAGTAGCACAATTCGCATGAATTTCTACACCTAACCCCATCCCTAAACCTACCCGTCACTGGGGTTTAGACAAATCATACAAGACAAGTTCGTACGAATTCATATGAATTAGCCACCTAGTAAAATACGTACGAATTGGTCATAAGATAGCGTTGGCATGGCATCTAACCTGATTGCATTTTAAATTTTGTGCAAGAGCAAAGGATTTCAACACACACAAATTTCACATTGAGTTCTGTTGGTCATGCAAATTCAGTGCATTAACCATAAGTAAATAATAAGTAAAGTGTAAGTAAATTTGTAACTACATTTCAACCAGCTCTCATTAATTTGCAACTGCAGGTCAGCTAACTCTCATTAGAGTATTAGCAGACTGTTAGGTTAGGGTTAGTATAGAACAGGTTGTCTTGCAAAGTAGAATGTCGAAAGTGGAGCATCAAAATAAAGTATTAGATATTAATGACTGCTAGTTGACATGCAGTGGCAAAGTTACTTAGAAATGAATGGAGTTACTGAATATTTGGCTGGACCCAATTTCTGATCTTGGTGAACAAATCAAGATAGAGCTCCTGTTTTCCTTTGTGTTTCCTTCACTCCTTCACCCCTCAATCAGCCGCTTCACCTGGCTCTTTGTTCCCTTTTCAATGGCTGGCTGATTGAGCCGAGCTTTTCATTGACAAGCTGTGCTTCTTTTGTGTGTTTGTTAGATACTAACTCCACTTGCTTGAAGAGCCATTAATGTGCTTGTGTGAGTAGACTGATAATAAGCATATTCTAGACATTTGTTTGTTGTCACATGCAAAAACTGACTGTATGAAAAGTGCCGCATTGTTGGGTTTTTGGATCTTCTGTTGCAGTGTTTCTGAATCACTGTCCATGACAACATTGAAGGCCTCCCGAGATATTTCTGTTAGTCCTGCTGTAAAGATAACAAAGCTGCTCATTTTAGCAATATACTAAAACAATTAAATAAAATTATTATCAATAATAAATAAATTATAAAATAATCCATTGTGATTTTTTTTTTTTTTTACAAAACTAGAATATTGTTCTACTGATTATAGAAATGTTACAATTCCTTCATATATCCAAGACTGTGCAACTCTCATTTTTAAAGGAATAGTTTAACCAAAAACAAATATTTGATTATTTTCTCACCCGAGGCCATCCAAGATCTATGACTTTCTTTCTTCAGCCAAAGAGAAATTATTTTGGAAAGCATTCCAAGATTTTTTTTTTTAACACTAACCCTAAATTTTATATATGCAATTCAAAATTCAAATGGCAACATTTGACAAAAAAAGTTGAGTAATTTGTGTCACTGGATTACTGTTGATCGTTTAACATTCTATGGTAAAACAGCTGACATATATTAAATGTGCAGCTAGCCTATAACCTTGAACTCTTTCACTGTTAAAACTGCACTGTTAGACAGCAGAGGCATGTATTATTTTACTTTTTTCTTATCCTAAGAACATACAGAGCAGTACAGTGCAGCAGAACAGCGTCAAGAATATCAAATTTTGGGGACGAGCTCCCTTTAATGTCTACTGGTATTGATTAGTGCAAATGGCATAGCATCACACAACGATATCATTCAAATACTTTTATTCAAGAGTAAACCCTCCCTCTTTAATACTTATAACAACTGCCCTTCCTATTTTAAAGAAGACATTCCAGAAAGGCAGTAAAAGTAAAGAAACAGCAAACATCAAAGCGGCTGAACACCAACAGACCTCTAAACACACAAACGTAATAAGTTTATCATTGCAGAGCTGCAATTTTAAAGGGGTAGTTCACCCAAAATAAAAGTTTTTTATTGGCATCAATGGTTCCACAAAGAACCTTTACCATCCATGGAACCTCATCATTCCACAAAAGGTTCTTTACAGCGGAAAAAGGTTCTTTAGATTACTAAAATGTTGTTCACACTAATAAAAAAAAAAAGGTTCTTCTATGGCATCGCTGTGTAAACCCCCTTTTGGAAGCTTATTTTTAAGAGTGAAATATGAAAACTTTGTCATCATTTACTCACCCTCATGTCGTTCCAAACCTGTATGAGATTCTTTCTTATGTAAGAAAGAAGATATTTTGAAGAATTTTGGAGAACCAAGCAGTTGATGGTCCCCATTGACTTATACAGTATAGTATTTCTTTCCCTACTATGGAAGTCAATGGGGACCATCAACTGTTTGGTTCTCCAAAATTCTTCAAAATATCTTCTTTTATGTTCAACATGAGAAAGAAACTCACACAGTTTTGGAACGACATGAGGGTGAGTAAATGATAACAAAATTTTCATTTTTGGATGAACTATCCCTTCAATCAGTCTCATAGACACTAACTAGAGAAACTTTATTAGAATTAGCAAATGTTTCTTAATTTTTTAGCTATTTTAGCTATTTCCCGACTCCCTGATTGAACACCACAAACATTTCTAGTCAAATTCTTCCATGACCAAGTGATTTGATCTATAAGCTCATCAGTCGTACTGTATAGCTCTATACTCTTCCTCAGAAGTGTCCAATCCTGCTTACTGAGGGCCAGCACCAATTAAACACATCTGAAGCAGCTTATCAAGGATCATCCAGGCATGAGTGTCGGAGCTAAACTCTCCAGGAGCAGGATTGGACATCCTTTACTGAGCTGTATGTCAACAAGTGACTCATTCATTTCTATTTCTATTTCCTCTAAGAATTTGGAGGTCTCCAGTAAGCCTCCTGAACCAGAGAATTTTCCTCAGGGTGGATCTCAGCCTTCAGACATTGTATGCTTGCTGTAGTTCAATAGCAGCACCCTCAGGCCAATGAAAGGGTCATTATCTCACAAATGCGGCCGTACCCTCAACCTGTGGTATTCTTCCTCAAGTCAAAGAAGAAACTGATGTCTGCTCGTTTTACATGACCTGACCTGAAGCTGCCACTTTTTTGTGATTTGTGTGGCAGAGAAAGAAAGGCAAGGGAGGGAGCAGAGAGCGTTGGCTGGGCGTGGAGGAGAAAGAAAGGAAAAGACAAAAGGAGGCTTTGAAAAGGGCCCTTTTCCCCTGGAGTAAACTTTGCCAACCTCTAGATGATTTGCAGTCAACAGAGTACAAAGGCTGCTTAGGGCAGCGCAAAATCCTGCAATGAACGTCAGAGATTTCAAGAGTGGTCATATCGACGCAGGAAAGGCCTTTCTATTAATCATTGCCCACATACTGTAAATATATGATGAAATAAATAACGACCGTTCGCTGGTAGAGTTTGAAAGCAGCATGAAAACATTGCCTGTGGCCAGAGTGAAAGAAAAACAGAGAACAGAGACTAAAGCAGCAGACGTGCACATGACTTTGACATGATGTGTTTGCTTACAAGCAGTACTTTACAAGCAGACTTTGCAGGTTCAGTGTTCGGCAATGGCTGCTGCTTACTTGTTTATTCTGAAAGGTTAGTTATAAAGTACTTAAAGCTAAATTCAGTAACATTCACAGACAAAGTCTCCTTCAAAACAGGTCAGTTTAGTTGGTGGCCATCTTGAAAGCGCACTCAGGCAGCTATTTTCAGTACAGCTCCTATCTAAATGAATGGAGAAATGCAGAAATCTCACAAATTATTTGACTTTCTCATATTCCGATGATATATTTCAAATCAGCAATATCAAAACGGCCAGTTGCCATTATATGTAATTCTGCACTGAACTCTGTGACATGCATTGGAAATAATGCAGCTTGCTAGTTACTATATTCTTAGAAATGTATATTTTCCTTTCCAAATGTTGATCTTAAATAATAAATAAAATATATTTCACTTATTGATTATATTATTATATATAGGCCTGTTATATTTTCACTTTTCATTCCTGTTGCAGTTCCATTTATAAGTAAATTTTATAAATGAAAATAGTGATTAAAACACACCTATATCTGGGATATACTTCAAATTAGTTTTAAATCTAACCAAACACTGTGCTGAATCAGACCAAAAAGTGGAACCCTGTGTGAAAAAATTTGCATATTTTAAATTACATTTAGCATACTTTTAAAAAGATTATTTTAAAGAATTATTACGGGGAAAACATGCTTTAAAAGAATACACTTAAGAGTGAACTGAATGTAATATTTTCAGACGTTAGTTAGTAAACACATCAAACATAATTATTTAAAGCATGACAAATGATTATTAGAACATAATGATTTAAAACACACTTTAAACTTTGAATTTGACATTATTAAAAAGTGCACTTTTCAAAAATATACTTAAGTGTGTTAAGAAATATGAAAGTGTACTTAAATGGCCTTTTATTTCATTTATACTTTAAGTATAGCAGTAGTAAACTTTGAGTACACAACTAGTTTACATCAATGTTTTTAGCTTGTACTGCAACTATACTAAAAGTGAGCATCCATTCTTTTTTTAAACACTTGAATGTGGGTAAGTTTCATAAATAGAAAATAAAGAAATAAACAACATTTTGAACAAAAAGCTGAAAAAAGACAATGCATTGGATTCAGAATGATAATCAAAATGTAGACGGAGTCGATCAACACCCCAAAGCTCTTCATTGGTCGTCATTTTATTCCATAACATTACACGGTTTTGATAATGTTTTATGTCAGATGATGGTGTTAGATTACACGTGGAAGCATCTGTTGTTTCAGTTTCTTCTTCACTTGTGTTTTTTTCTAAATTCTGTAAAAAAGATGTGTACCAGCCCCCTACCATATAACAATGAAAACATGCATTCTAGGAGCACATATATTTAGACTTTTTCTAAGTATAAGTCAAGTATACTTAAATTGCATATTTAAAATTGCATTTTTTATGAAACCAGGTATCTCACCATGCATGTTTATTTTTGAAAGCTCTACACTGAGAATAGAAGACTACAGCGCAGAAGACATCCAACACATACTGCTGTAGGATTGCATTTACATTTCCTTATAAAAATTCAGTGCTCCCCTTATGAAAAATAAGTTTATTCAAGTGTGCTATTAGTATACTTCTTTTAAACTAAAAATAGAAAAGTATACTTTAACGGAAACTGTAACTTTTTGTTTCATTTGTCATTCTTGACCTGCAGTTTGAGAAGCACCACTGAGTCTACTTAGTTTATTAAATCAGGACAGCCTCTCTCATCTGAAAATATGAACCTCTTCCTCTCTCTCACACACAGAGTTTTGTAAGTTTTGCTCTCATAGTGTCTTTCTACAGCAGTGGCTTTTTTCACAGCTGAACAAATAAAAGCTTTTATGTGTGCCTGGGAGAACACTGCATTTTCCAGTTATTCATCAACATCCCATTAAACCAGCACAGGTGTTATCTTAGCAACAGAAGGCCAGAGCAGTTTGCCTAAGCAGAGAGCAGAGTTTGAGCACATATCTTGACACCGCAATAATTCAGTAAGTGTATGGGCCTCTGAATGAATAGGTGATAACAGCCATCTAAAGGTCGCCTGACCTCTCCTGTCACTCAAGATTATGATAAGGTTGAGCGACTCAGCGCTGTTTAGCAAGAAAGATCCATCATATATACAACGCTTGCTTTATTTTGTGAAAAACTTAATTGGGTGACACTATGAAAACTCATACTTGATTGTTGCTCACAAATGCAATGTAGATATACCTTTTCTATAACTGAAGCATATCAGGCATCCAACTTATGAAATTTTCTTAGCTCTCCTCGTTTTTTGCCTTTGGCCAGAAGCAAAATTTGGAAAGAGTCATGAGTTATAGTATTTACGATTCACACCTATTACGATGCAGTGCGATCTGATTACGATTCGATTCGGTTCAACACAATGCAATTTGATGCAATACAATGCAATGGAAAAAATATGATCGCTTTTATTTCTTTGGTTCAGACAGAAAGCAAATCATAAATTAACTTATGTGTCTTCTGACTTTTAACGCCTCGAGGCCTGTTTCATAAAACAAGTTTACCAAATAAGTCAGGTTTATTTCAGTTAGTCTGACTCATTGTCAAATGATTTGGTTCCATAAAGCAAATTTAACATAGGCCTAGATCAAGCTTAGTCACTGTGGCAAATTATGCTGGGAAACCTGGTCCAGGGCAGGCTAACCGTCAGGCTAAACTGAGCTCCTCTAACACTGACCAATAGGAATGCAGTGATATTACGACTGACTCTCTCACACACTATTATACCCATGCAGCCTTTCTCTCTGGTTTTATGACAGCTGTACCTTTTATAGTTAGCAGAACAGATAGCAGAACATTAGAACATTACAATCTAACATTGCTCTTTAAAACATTAACATCACTAAATAAAAAGTACATTTTAACTGCTACAAGAAACACACATGAACTCATCTGAGCTTAATTAGGACTGAACTAGCCTACATTTTATTTATCCATTACAATAGTCCCTTTGCAGTTACTGATATCATAAAAATACACTTATAGGTAGGTTTAAAATTCTACAAAATATTTAGCATAATGCATATTTGACTCAGAATTATTGCGATAATTCTGAGCCAAATGGATATATTTGCATGACTTTCTAACATTTACAGATGGAAAATATACTTGTGACATGTCAGTTATGCACTGAGGAAAACACAACATCTCAAATGCATTAAACAGCACAAATATATTCGTTGTTTGCCATGCGACATTAAAGGGGTCATATGATGCGATTTCAAGTTTTCCTTTCTCTTTGGAGTGTTACAAGCTGTTCATGCATAGATAAGATCCCTGAAGTTGCAAAGACTAAAGTCTCAAACCCAAAGAGATATTCTTTATAAAAGTTAAGACTTGTCCACGCCCTCTTAAAATGGCTCATTTAAACACGCCCCCACATGTCTACATCACTGTGTGGGAAGATTTTAATAATACAGCCCAAATGTATATGCAAAGAAAGAGGGCGTGATTTTTATTCTCACTGTAGTATTGTTGCTGCTGCCGACGCCATGTCCTGGAGACGCTGTGTTTCGTTGTGAAAGCGAAACTACTTTGTTTGGGCTTCCAAAAGAGGACACAACTAGAAATCAGTGGTTAAGTTGTATTTACAATACTGTTCCAGAACAGTTCAACCCAAATATTAGAGTGTGTGCAGCGCATTTTACGGAGGACTATTTCCTGAACCTGGGAGTAGCCTGACAGCTGCTCAAAGACTGTTTCTATAAAGTGGGGCAATTCCAACTTTGCAAGGACAGTCTGATGCTTCTGACTCACAGCCTGTAAGTATGTTTTCATATTTAAAGACTTTGCTACTGACTATTCAAACGCGAGTTTTGAGCAGTGTAGAGTAGCTCTTGTTGTTTGTTGTTTCTCCGATCGCAAATGCAGACATGGTAATATTTATGTGGCACGATGCGTAAAAAGACAGTATAAGGGGCCGTTCACATGTCGCACCTAAAAACGCATGGAGAACGCTAGGTGCGCTTTCTCCTTTTTCCCAAAGTGTTCCTTGCTTGCTCTCTGGAGGCATCTGCCGTTGCTAAGCAACCATGACCTGTGCTCTCCATGAAGACGTGGACGTTTCAGCAAAGGATAAATGGATTTCCAGCACTTAAAATCGCTTGCAATAGCTCTGCTACTAAAATTATTTAAAAATGGCTATCCCTGTACAGCTACGATCTGTTCCTTCATCTTGGCTGAGCTTTCAATGTTGTTACCGGAAAGGATGAAGCTGATTGGTTGGTTCTTGTCACGTGACCCGCGGTGCGCTTGTGGCATTCGGAAAAAAGTCAAAATGGTTTTATCTCGATGTGGCGCGAACGTGCCTGGAAAAAATGAGCACGTCGCACCGCGTGTGCGCCGCTTCCATTATGAGCGCGCCTGCCGCGTGTCTAGTCTACATTTGAAATAACGAACTTTAGCGCGCCAAAAGACGCGATATGTGAACATCATTAAGTCTAAGACACTAAGTCATTATAATCAGTAATTATGTCCACACTGGATGCAACAAATACCTCGTTAATAATGGGTTTCATTATTTTTGTCTAGTCGTGCTGGGACACGGCATCACAATACGGTAAGGGGCGTAACATTTCCATCACACGCTTGAGATATTCGGCCAATCACAAGGCACTGGATAGCTGACCAATCAGAGCATGCCTCGCTTCTCAGAAGGATGAGATTTGTGAAAATCGACGCGTTTCAGGAAGGCGGGGCATAGATGAGCGACAATAATCTACAATATGTGAAAATTTGTTTTTTTAACCTCAAACCACATAAACACATTGCATTACACCAAATACACAAAATAATGTTCTTTTTAGAAAGGTCATATGACCCCTATAAGGTCTGCTTAAGAATAAGCATGCACATTAAATTATCTTGACTCACTGAACCTGGATCAAATTAATGAGATTGTGTGAACTTAAATTGACATTATAGAACCAGCCCCAAATGATTCAGCCCGAAATGATTTGTTATGTTATTTCAGGTCAGGTTTTGGACTTTAATCCACTCTTTTCCTCAGGTCTCCGTAGTGTTGTCTCCGTCATATTCACGCAGCAGCGGTGATGAGAGAACGCGCTTGAGAAACAGTTTCGAGAGGAGAAATTAATCTACATATAAAATATTGGTCACAGATTATTGCTCACTTTCTAAACAATAAAAGTATAGCGCATCGACTAGTAATTATCAGGGGCGGTTCTAGGTTCCACTGTCAACAAGCTTGGCCCCCCTTTGGCCCCCCTAAATTTGGAATCATATCACAACAAACTATTTTGGGTGAAATGCGCAGTTTGTCCTGTAAACTATATAAAAAGAAAAACCACTGTTAAATTCAAATCTGCATTCGCTGGCTGGCACAGAGACAGAGACACACACGTTTTTAAAGCACTGCGCTTTATAACCAATCACATACGATTCTGTTGAGCTTATGAATGCAAGGACCAATCAGAAGCGTTCAGAGGAGTCATCGCCGAAGCGCCGCTATTTCGTCACCGCGCGCGCTCGCTGACTGAATTCTCTCCTCAGAAATAACAAAGTAAAGATGTACGAATGTAAGTAAGATATTAATTTCACAGCGTAAACAGCTTTAGAGATTATTATGGCAGTTTTTGAGAGTGCTTGAACTCGCTGGACTGAAGTGAAAATGTTCGTGGTAAACGTTCTTTGCTCTTTTTGTACAATGAAAGTTTTATGGGCTAATTAACTTACAATGTTTTTATTAAATCCACATAAAATACAAAGTCAGTCGTATTATATGTTTATGGTGTGACATCTGGTACTTAAGTAAAAAGACGGATTTTTATGCAAAGTTAATATTACACTATTAGGCTACTTTGCCTATCGCCCATTATATATCAACTAACATAATCAATAAAGGTGCAAAATGCATTTACTTACACATATTTGAGAATCGAGATATTTCATGATATATTTTGGGAATATTTCGAATGAAAAAATAATACATAAGCCTATATCAGTTATAAAAAATGACTGAATGAATAATACTTAATGTAGGTTAGGATGAATTTCAAAATTGTGCCCCCTAAAAGCACAAGTGGCCCCTGTCTGGCCCCCCCTGTTACTGTGGTCTAGAACCGCCCCTGGTAATTATATATAAATAAATCGGTTTTTACCGATACAAATGTGTTGCAAACGATGTATCGAGATACAAATGCCAACTTGTATCCGATGCACACTTTTTTAAAATCGATACATGGCATCGTTAACTTTTTTTGCCGATGCACCGAGCGAATCGGTGAATCTTCCCATCCCTAGTACCTTACTGCGGTCAAGCCAGCTGCAGTTCAGAAAAACACGGTCAGCTGCGATTGAAATTAGTATTAGTGTATTACTATGATTACGGTAATTGCAGGAACAACACAGAGGGAACGTGCTTCAGAGCGCTTTTCATCTAGACTCCCAGAATTTTTTTTCTTTTTTTTTTTTTTTTGTAAGTGCTTTTGTACTGCTTTAATATTCGTGTTATTTATTGGTGTCTTTGACGGTTTTGTATTACTATATTTTTCTACCTTTCACAACATTGCAATATTCATAAAAAACGAGATATGGGACATTCATCGAATTAGAGGGGCATTAAGACCCCATTTCTAATAAGTAGAAGAAATCAACGGTCAATTCTTATAGAGGACATCCCATACTATATGCACACCTCATATGAAACCATTTTACTGCAGCATTTTCAAGATATGGGACATTATTCGATTTAGAGGGCTATAAAGACCCCATTTCTAATAAGTAGATGAAATGAATGGTCAGCTCTTAAACGGGACATCCCATACTATATGTACACTTCATATGAAATCGTTTTACTGCAGCATTGTTGAGATATTGGACATTATTACATTTTAGAGGGCTATAAAGACCTCATTTCTAATAAGAAAAAGAAATAAATGGTCAGTTCTTATACGGGACGTCCAATACTACATGCACACCTCACATGAAATCATTTTACTGCAGCGTTTTTGAGATATGGGACATTATTCTACTTCAGAGGCCTATAAAGATGCTATTTCTAATAAGTAGAAAAAAACAATAGTCAGGTCTTATGGGGACATCCCAAACTATATGAATCGTCGGTTCTTATACGGGACGTCCCATACTATATGCACACCTCCTATAAAACCATTTTACTGCAGCGTTTTCGAGATATGGCACATCGTTCGATTTAGAGGGCTATAAAGACCCCATTTCTAATAAGTAGGGGGAAAAAACAATAGTCAGTTTGCAAATAGAATGTCCCATACTATATGCACACCTCATAAAATGATTTTACTGCAGTGTTTTCGAGATATGGGACATTATTTTACCTCAGAAGCCCATAAAGACCTAATTTCTGTGAAGTACAAGACATGAATGGCCAGTTCTTGTAGGGGACATTTCATATCATATGCACACTTTATATGAAACCATTTTACTGAGGCAATTTAGAGAAATGCACAATTATTTCAGTTCAGATGCTCATAGAGAGGTGAAATTTAGTAAATTGGGGAAAAAATTGTTAATTTCTTACATCTATGTGTAAATCAAATGAATACATTTTACTGTATAATTTTTAAGAAGCATGCAATTATTTCACTTATAGCGTTATAAAACTGTACATTTATCCATTCAAATAAATAAAAAATAATAACCATTTCTTATAAGGGACCTCACCTAATACAGTATGTGCACCCTTTATATAAAAACATTTTAGTGTAACAATTTGGAGTTGCATGCATTCAAAGTCAAGAGAATTCTGAGACATTGCACAATCTCTCCAATTTTGTGACCTATAGAAATGTCAATTTAAATAAGTAGAGAAAACAATTGCCATTTCATACAAGGCACCTCCTACTCTATCGGCACAGCTAAAATGAAGTCTGTGTACTGTACATTGCATGCATCCGAATACACCAAATACAACAAAATGCTATTTAACCAAATAAGTAGAACTACTGACTATTTTTTAAAAGGCACATAATAATAATAATTCCTTACATTTATAAAGCGCTTTTCTAGGCACTCAAAGCGCTTTGCATTGTGTGTGTGTGTGGGGGGTCTCCTCATCCACCACCAATGTGCAGCATCCACCTGAATGATGCGACAGCAGCCATAGCATGCCAGAACGCCCACCACACAGCAGCTTATTGGTGGAGAGGAGACAGCGTGATGAAGCCAATCAGCAGATATAGGGATTGTTAGGAGGCCATGATGGTCAGAGGCCAATGGGCGAATTTGGCCAGGATGCCGAGGTCACACCGCAACACTTTTCGAAAGACATCTGTGATTTTTAATGACCACAGAGAGTCAGGACCTCGGTTTAACGTCTCATCCGAAGGACGGTGCTTTTTACAGTATAGTGTCCCCATCACTGTACTGGGGTGTTAGGACCCACACACATCCACAGGGTGAGCGCCCCCTGCTGGCCTCACTAACACCTCTTCCAGCAGCAACCTAGTTTTCCCAGGAGGTCTCCCATCCAGGTACTGACCAGGCTCAACCCTGCTTAGCTTCAGTGAGTAACCAGTCTTGGGCTACAGGGTGACATGGCGGCCAGCCCCTCATAATACATGAGGGGTACCCAAATTCTGTTTCAGGAGATCTACCTTCCTGCAGAATTCAGTGTCAGTCCTGCTCCAACAAACCTGCCTGTAACAAGCTGTTGTTCCTGACTCTTAATTAGATTAGTTTTGGAGCTGAACTTTTAGTGAGATGTCCAGAAGCAAGACTGGGCATACGCTGTGATCCATCCATGCTCCAAACTGCCACAGAGCAAAGACTTCATATGAGGTGTTCCGACAGTGTGTGAGGTATACTGTGACAGTTCTGACAGTGTGTGACTTCATTTTAGCAGTGCTGATAGAGTAGGAGGTGCCTTGCATGCAAAGGCCATTATTTTTATCTACGTATTTAAATTGATGTTTCTATAAGCCTCAAAATTGGAGAAATAATGTACTGTCTTTAAGAACTTTGTTGAATTTGGATGTATGCAACTTCAAACTGCCACATTACACAGACTTCTCATTAGGTGTGCTGAAAAAGTAGAAGGTACTTTGGAAGAAATAGCCTTTTTTATTTTTATTTTTTATTTTTACTTATTTCTATTTTTCAATGCTGGAAAAATTGTGCAATGTCTGATAATTTTCTTGACTTTGAACCCCAAATTGCTACAGTAAAATGTTTTATATAAAGGGTGAAGATAGTATGGGAGGTCCCTTATAAAAACTGGTTGTTGATTTTTTTTTTTTACTTATTAGAAAGCATAAATGTACAGTTTTATAACTCTATAATTGAAATAACAGCATTCTCCTTAAAAATGATACAGTAAAATGTTTTCCTCTGATGTGTGTATAGAAGATGGGAAATTACTTATAAGAATCAACTGTTTTTGTACTTAGTAGATTACACCTCTCTATAAGTCTTTGAAGTAAAATAATGGTACATTTCTCTAAAATGTCTCATATAAGAACTGACCATTCATGACTTCTACTTAGCCGAAATGAAATCTTTATAGCCCTCTAAAGTGCAATAATATTACATATCTCTTAAATGCTGCAGCAAGCTGTTTTCATATGAGGTGTGCATAAAGTATGGGATGTCCTGTATAAGAACTGATTGTCCATTTCTTCTTATTAGAAATGGGGTCTTTTCGGGACTCTGAAATAAAACAATGGCCCATTACTCTGCAGTAAAATGCTGCAGTAAAAAGGTTTCATATGAGGTATGTATATAGCATTAGATGTCTTATATGAACTGATCATTGTTTACTTCTACTTATTAGAAGCCCTCTGAAGTAGAATAATGCAACATTTCTTCAAAACAGTGTAGTATAAATGACGATTCAACCGACAATTCATTTCTTCTGTTTATTAGAAATGGGGTCTTTATACCCCTCTAAATCGAATAATGTCCCATATCTTGAAAACGCTGCAGTAAAATGGTTTTATAGGAGGTGTGCATATAGTTTGGGATGTCCCCATAAGACCTGACTATTGTTTTTTTCTACTTATTAGAAATAGCATCTTTATAGGCCTCTGAAGTAGAATAATGTCCCATATCTCGAAAATGCTGCAGTAAAATGGTTTCATATGAGGTGTGCATATAGTATGGGACGTCCCGTAAAAGAACTGACCATTCATTTCTTCTACTTATTAGAAATGAGGTCTTTATACCCCTATAAATCAGATAATGTCCCATATCTCGAAAATGCTGCAGTAAAATGGTTTCATATGAGGTGTGCATATAGTGTGGGATGTCCCATATAAGAACTGACCATTAATTTCTTATACTTATTATATTATAAATTCCCTGAATCTTTTCACAATATTACATATGGTAGTTGGTGAAAGACCTAAATTCTTTGTGATTTTTCAAATGTGATTTTTGATTTGTTTGACACTTCTCTCATGAAATTTGGCACAAAGTGATGAGCCATGATCCAGCTTTGCTGCTTTTATACCCAAACATGATACCTTGACCCATTACCAATTCACCTGCTTACTGTGATATTCACTTTAAAACAGTTTAAAGTGAATATTCTATAGCCTTTTCACTTTTATTTTGCCTCTGTGGAGTGTGTTGCAGCCATCAAAATCTAAATTTGTTCATATTTACAAAATACATTTACGTTGGTCAGTGAAAACTTTGGACATTTTTTCTTTGGAATTTTTTTTTCAAAAATTTTAGAACAAAGAGAAAAATTTGCCTTTTCCACACTGTATATCGCTTGTTTAGAACACAGTCTGACACACTGTGCTACACACAAAAAACTTTCACACTGCAGTGTTTCAACAATATTCATACAATATATGCTTTACTATTCAGCAACAATCTCAGTTTGTGTCCACAGTAGAAAAAAACTCATACTTGTAACCACATGAGGGTGAAAGAATTTTTAGTTTTGGATGGACTTTCATTGCAAGGTCAAGGTCATTTTTATTTATATAGCACCTTAACACAAACATAAATGCTGACCAAGGTGCTTCACAAATAAAAAGATGACAGTCAAAAATACAGAGTTTAAAAAATTAAATCAACAACTTACATAAAACTGAATAAAAATTAAGACTAAGAATTTAACTCACTAAAGCCCTATTCGGACTGGATTAGTTTTGCAAGGGTAGATGGAGTAATGTTAATTTACCACAGGACGTCTGTAATATTAATGGCCAATTCGCACGGGTTAAGAAATCTCAGTAAAACTACCAGTAGTGGGAGGAGTAACTCGATTTACGCACCGCCATCACCTCCCTCATGCGGTCATCATGTGCACTCGTGCTATATCCATCGATTTATTAATTAAATTAATTAAATTATGATTGGATTCTGTTTGCAATAGACACTTACCTAAAGCTAACAGAAGTTTCATGCCTCTAACAAGTGCTTTCGACCTTCTTTTTGATCTGAATGTATGCACTGTCATATGCAGAAAACATTCGAGGTTTGCTGCAGACTTGTCCCACCGCCCTAGAAAGCAACTGAATGTTTCTTCAAGCGTGGAAAAAACATGGAAAACTACTTTTAAATAGGAAATTACGGAATATTTACATACATATTTAGTTTGGGATTAGTGTTACCTGAGGTAATTCTTCCGGACCTTTTTACAGAAGGTAATTCTGACATCGTCCGTAATGATTCCTGAGATGGCACATTCAGACGGGACTAAAATCACTGAGAAGCTCTGGTAAAAATTACTTTACCCCACCTCTCCATGTAAAACTAATCCCGTCCGAAGAGGGCTTAAGACTAACATATATAAAATTATGAATAGGCCTGAGAAAAGAGATACAATTTCAAAGATGATTTTAATGCAGATGAAGAGGAGGATAACCTAACAGATTGAGGTAGCGAATTCCACAGCTTAGGGGCTAATACAGAAAAGGCTCTGTCACCTTTAGATTTCAAGCAGGACTATGGGATGGTTAATAGTTTGTCAGAGGATGATCTAAGAGATCTTCGGGGAGAGTATGGACAAATAAGGTCTGAGATGTAAACTGGAGCCAGACCGTGCAAGGCTCAAGGGGTGTACTTTAGCACACTTACATTGGCTACCAGTTAAATTGACAACCTATTAACCGTCCCATAGTCCTGCTTGAAATCTCACCCCATGTGCTCACTCTTTTTCTTCCCCATTAAGAAGCAAGATGCAGCATTTTGAACCAGTTGTAAACTTGAAAGGGAAAACTGGTTGACACCAGTTAGAGAAAGAGAAAGAGAGAGAGAGAATTTGAATTTTAAGTTCACCTTTATTTTTACAATTAGTTTACATTATATGATAACATTTATTTTTTTCAAACCATCAAAACAAACTCATCATCATGCAATGTACATAATACTTCATTTATTCCCCATAATTCTGTAAACTTTGTCAGTGAATCTACCAGCTTGTAGTATGCATACTCCACTCTCAATCGATACGCTACAAGCCCTAAAAACATGGGTACAACACTTACTGCTCCTTGCCCCAACAGTTTATTTTTCCTTGTCTTCCAAATGGCTAATTTTGCAGTACCAGATAAAAAATTCATTAAAACCAACACATTTTTCTTTCGAACCGAGTACTTGGGCCCATAAATGAACAATTGAAAGGAAAATTCTTCACCCAAGGACAAAAACCAATTACTTAATAACCCAAAAAGATTACCCAATCGTGAACACTGCACAAAAAGGTGTACCACATGTCTGTTTGTAGCTATTGCCCCATGTACAATCCTCCACTGGAGGTCACCTGCCCGTTTGTCAATCGGACGTTTGTACAGAGAACGCCAGCAGCCTTTAGGAGAAGAGCCTAGTCCAAAAAATTGTGTCCATCTTGTTGCAGGAACTCCATTCAATAACTGCATGTTGGAAATTTTCACACATATCAAGTAAAGAGTCTTTTTTCCAGCAGATTCAAAATCTTCCAAAACTAGGGTACTTAAAGACATCAAGCAGCTTTCATTTTCTTCCCAATCTTTCACCGCAGCACTTATGATGATTGAGGGAAAACTGTAATCATACCTTTCTACCCATTCATTTAAAACAGCTGGGTTTTTCAAAAAAACATGATGATCCACTCTTAATTCCTTGAATATTTCTGCAATGCACTGTTGTAGAAAACGGATCGATTTCACCCCACTTCTTCAGCTCAAGGTTTGCACATCACTTCCCATAATGTGTCCCAGTTTATTACACCCAGCCACCAAGAAGCATTTCCGCAAACTTTCAGAGTTCAACAGTCTTGAAGGTAAAAAAGGGTTTAAAAAATTGGCTCTTCCAGTATCCAAGGACCAGCAGGTATATCAGATGGTCTTGATATAACAAAAACCTTCCAGGCCTCTAACACAGATCTATAAAAAAGTGGAAGATCAACCATCTCAGTCTCTTGTAACTGCATTATAAATAAATGTTTATCAAAACCCATTCCACCAGCTTTCCTTAAGAGAGCTTTTGCAGTGTCCATCCAAGCAGAGTTTGTTTTATACAATAGTCTCTGAGCTGTCTGCAGACGAAAAGTCATGATCCTGGACTTAATATCCACCAAGCCCTGCCCTCCTTCTTGTACTGGAAGATACAAAGCAGCTGAACGAATCCAGTGTTGTCCTGACCAGAAAAAGGTCACCAACCTTCTTTGAACACTTTGAATTAGTCCTGTAAGTGGCTGCAATACACTCAGTTTATGCCAAAGAGTAGATGCCACTAAATTATTAGTAACAAAAACTCTTCCCCTGTAGGACAGCTGAGGTAGAAACCAATTCCAGCGAGACAATCGGGTATACACTCTTTCCTCTAAACTAGCCCAATTTAACTTTTGAACCAAAATAAATGCCTAAAATCTTTAAGCCCTCTGTCTTCCATTTAAGATTTCCTGGCAACTTTAAAGAATGTTCATGAAGACCCTGCCCTGCCCAAAAAGCCTCACATTTATCCCAGTTAAGTTTAGCTGATGAGGCTTTTTCATACATATACAGTACATCAGACAGAGCCTTAAATCTTGTGCATGATTAAAAAACACTGTCACATCATCAGCATAAGCACTTACGCTAATACTTGAATTCTGAAAAAAACCAGGAACAATGAAACCAGACAAAGTTTTACGTATATTTAAAAGAAGAGGCTCAATGGCAATACTATATAATTGCCCTGATAAAGGACAACCTTGTATGATACCCCTTGAAACTGGAATTGGTCGGCTTAAATCACCTCCCACCTTAACAATGCTGGAAGCACCTCTATACAACAATTTAATACAGTTTAAAAAATGTTCTCCAATACCAATTTTTTTAAAAACATTAAAAAGATAAGTGTGGTCAACATGATTAAAAGCTTTTTCATGATCTAAGGAAATTAGACCAACTTC
Source organism: Onychostoma macrolepis (assembly GCF_012432095.1). Lineage (NCBI taxonomy): Eukaryota > Metazoa > Chordata > Actinopteri > Cypriniformes > Cyprinidae > Onychostoma > Onychostoma macrolepis. Next base: position 2,469,521 of record NC_081164.1, on the reverse strand, counting down.
CATTTTAAAAATATTACAGATATCTAGAACATCCCCGAATTAAAAACAGATTGTCCATTATCGTTCTTTCAGGAATACAGTAAGTTTGATCTCGATATACAATTAAATTAAGATATTTTTTAAGTCTATTGGCAAGACACTTAGACAAAATTTTATAATCTGTTGTCAATAAGGCCACAGGTCTTAAATTTTTTAAAAGAGATAAATCTCCCTTCTTTGGTAATAAAGATAAAACAGCCCATTGACAAGAAATAGGCAAGTAACCATCATTATTACATTCACATAAAACCTCATAAAAATCTTCTCCAATACAATCCCAGAAACGCTTGTAAAATTCAGGCGGTAGCCCATCAATGCCAGGAGATTGTCCAATGCCAAGCTGGCCAACTGCAATAGTAAGTTCTTGAAAAGACAGTTCAGTGTCCAGGGCAATCTTTGAGTCAGAGTCTATTTGAGGCAAGTCTTGAAATAGCTGTTCAGCACAATCATTATCAACATGATCAGCAGTATAAAGACATGAATAAAAATTCACAGTATCTTGCCACATTTCCATAATATTGCTGGTCATTCTCCCATCAGGAAGACGAAGACATACCATCTGTTTCTGCTGTGCTGCTTTACGTTCTAAGTTGAAAAAGTAAGCACTAGGTGCGTCCATATCTTTAACAGAAACATACCGAGACCTTACTAGGGCTCCTTTTACCCTTTCATTCAGAAACAGCCCCAGCTCTCTTGTTTTTTCCTGCAGGTTGTTATACAAATTGGGAACATATCTACCTATTAATTCCCCCTCTATGTTTGATATATCTTTCTCAATAGATTGAATAATTTCCTTTAACTTATTAGTGGAATTAGCAGTATACTGCTGACAAAACAATTTAATATTTACCTTGCCTATTTCCCACCATTGTTTTAAACTTTCAAAATTTCCTTTACACATTTTCCACTGTTGCCAAAAAGTTTCAAAATGTTTACAAAAAATAACATCTTGAAGCAATTTAATATTAAAATGCCAGTAAGAAGACTTCTTTGTACATTTTGACATACTTATAGTTACAGAAACCAAATGATGATCTGTGAACCCTACTGGAATTATACAACAATCAATAATCCTATTACTAAAATGATTAGACACATATATCCTATCCAACTGAGCTGCACTAACTCTATTATCCATCATTTTAGCCCATGTACTGTATATTGTCTCACTTGTGGATGTTTAATACGCCACATATCTAAAAGTTCTCTCTTTAATTATTGTTGATAATTGAGATGAAGATTGCAAATGAGGTTCTTCATTGATACGGTCAATGGTATATTCTTCAGTACAATTCCAGTCACCTCCCATAATTATGTTGCCATCATTCGAACACTGTTTAAGAATATTACTCAACATACTGAAAAAAAATACTCGCTCCTTCCCCACATTGGGTGCATAAACATTTAAAAAATAAAAAAGGATTCCCTCAATTTCAGCCTTAACCAATACAAGTCTACCATGTACTGGTTCTTTTGTTTTTAAAACATTAATTTGTAAATCTGGCGAAAATAGAATAGCCACCCCTGCACTCAGATTTGTTTTGTGACTAAGTACATATTTCCCCTTCCACCACAATCCCCACTCAACTTCATTAACGATGTTGCTATGCGTTTTTTGAAGGAAAATTATGTTTAAATGCTTTTGTTCTATTATTTCAGAAACCAGAGCACGCTTATGTCCATCCCTTCCACCATTAATATTAAGTGAACCAACCCTCAATACTTCCATAAACAAAGCTGGAAGAAAGAGCAGACAAACAATAAAATGTAAAAGAAAAGACACCACTTGATGCATGGAAGGTCAATTATAAAAATGTTTTTGACATTCTCTTTTTTCCTGTTTATACGATTCTTCCTAACTGCAGTTAAGTGTTTCTTTAAACGAAAGCGCTTTTTTTCACTCAAGAGATCAACCCCCACAGTCTTCTGAAGAAAAGTAACTGACTTTACAAACTTCTCTACATCAGGAAAAATTTCCTTAACATCAACCTGCCTTCAAAAAAGTATCATCCAGAAACTGATTAATTTCTTCCAAAGTATACAATGAAAGATCTTTTTGAGAATCTTGGGAATTCTCCTCAAGCCCACACTGTGAGCAAGAGTCAATATCCTGCAAGGATGCAGTCTCATCTGACAAAGCATCTTCTGCACTCATCAATAGCTCCATTTGGTTCTTCTCTGTATCACAACCATGCTGATCAACACTAGTACTTGGCACCACATCCTTATTACATTCATTGTCCTGTTCAACCTCTAGAGTTTCTTTACCTTTACCAACATTATCATCAACATTAGCATTTGAACTTTGCCCCTCAATCACTTCCATCTCTGAAATATTTTCCACTGTATTTAAAGGCATATCAGTCTCTGAATGACTCACTTGAATGAATTCTGTACTCTCCTTCTGAACAGTGTGTTTAACCTGTTCACCCTCTATCCCTGGGCCTTGACCAATGTTTTCCTGTCCACGCTCTTTATGCGGACACACTTGCCGTTTATGGCCAACCTCGCCGCAATCAAAACAGCGCAAATTTCCAGTAATCGCGTAGACCATATATGATCCTCTTTCATGTTTCATACGAAAAGAAACATTCAGCATACGATCTGGTGAATCTAAAAACATGTAAACCTGTCTCCTAAAAGACATTACATGTTTCAATGCCAGGTGCTTACACCCCAGAGAAATCGCTCTGAACGGACTCACAATCTTGCCAAACCGCGTTAATTCACGCTCTAAGACATCATCAGAGATAAACGGCGGTACATTTGAAATCACTACCTTACTAGATGTATTATGTAGCGGTGTAACTTGCACCAGTTCATCTTTAACGACAATACCATTTTCAATAAACTGATTAACAAGCTGTTGTTGTTTAAAAAAAACAGCTAAGGCTTTGTTCATTCTAGAAGCAGAAGAAATATTCTCATGTCCTACCTTCTCTCCAAAAGCAACTAGAACATCCTCTACCATCACTCCATCCTCTGGTATACACCTGAATCCATTACGCAGGGAGATGGATGGCGTCTCCACGTGGGACGCCATCCTCTTACTGTCTTACACAACTCCCACTTAAATCACAAGATTAAAGTAATACCAAACCATGCAGGGAAAAAAGAAACATAGACTGGAAAAAAAAGTGAACTTTGACAGCTTCACTCTCACCCAACACCACTCTCACCCACGACCTCCCAGCATGCACCTCGAGAGAGAGAGAGAGAGAGGGTGAGACAAAGAGAGAGAGAGAGAGAGAGAGAGAGACTCCAGTCGGACTTGGGCCGAAAATTCTGGTAAGCTGTCGGACAAGTGCCGGGCTTTTGTTAGGCTAATAAAAGTTAAAAGTTTAATATAAGTCAATATACAGGTGCTGGTCATATAATTAGAATATCATCAAAAAGTTGATTTATTTCACTAATTCCATTCAAAAAGAGAAACTCGTATATTATATTCATTCATTACACACAGACTGATATATTTCAAATGTTTATTTCTTTTAATTTTGATGATTAGAGCTTACAGTTCATGAAAGTCAAAAATCAGTATCTCAAAATATTAGAATATTACTTAATACCAATACAAAGAAAGGATTTTTAGACATCTTGGCCAACTGAAAAGTATGAAAATGAAAAGTATGAGCATGTACAGCACTCAATACTTAGTTGGGGCTCCTTTTGCCTGAATTACTGCAGCAATGCGGCGTGGCATGGAGTTGAACAGTCTGTGGCACTGCTCAGGTGTTATGAGAGCCCAGGTTGCTCTGATAGTGGCCTTCAGCTCATCTGCATTGTTGGGTGTGATGTCTCTCATCTTCCTCTTGACAATAACCTTACAGGTTCAGGTCAGGCGAGTTTGCTGGCCAATCAAGCACAGTAAAACTATGGTCATTGAACCAGCTTTTGGTACATTTGGCAGTGTGGGCAGGTGCCAAGTCCTGCTGGAAAATGAAATCAGCATCTCCATAAAGCTTGTCAACAGAAGGAAGCATGAAGTGCTCTAAAATATCCTGGTAGATGGCTGCGTTGACTGTGGATTTCAGAAAACACAGTGGACCAACACCAGCAGATGACATGGCAGCCCAAATCATCACAGACTGTGGAAACTTCACACTGGACTTCAAGCAACATGGATTCTGTGCCTTTCCACTCTTCCTTCAGACTCTGGGACCTTGATTTCCAAATGAAATGTAAAATTTACTTTCATCTGAAAAGAGGACTTTGGACCACTGAGCAACAGTCCAGTTCTTTTTCTCCACAGCCCAGGTAAGATGCTTCTGATGTTGTCTCTGGTTCAGAAGTGGCTTGGTAGCCCTTTTCCTGAAGACATCTGAGCGTGGTGATTCTTGATGCACTGACTCCAGCTTCAGTTCTCTCCTTGTGAAGCTCTCACAAGTGTTTGAATCGGCTTTACTTGACTCTATTCTCAAGCTTGCGGTCATCCCTGTTGCTTGTGCACCTTTTCCTACCCAAATTCTTCCTTCCAGTCAACTTTGCATTTAATATGCTTTGATACAGCACTCTGTAAACAGCCACACCTTTCAGTAATGACCCTCTGTGACTTACCCTCTTTGTGGAGGGTGTCAATGTTCGTCTTCTGGATCATTGCCAAGTCAGCAGTCTTCTCCATTATTGTGGTTTCAAAGAACAAGAGATACCCAGAATTTATACTGTAGGGATGGTCATTTATTCAAACTCAAATGTAAATATTCTAATATTTTGAGATACTGACTTTCATGAGCTGTAAGCTCTAATCATCAAAATTAAAATAAATAAACATTTGAAATATATCAGTCTGTGTGTAATGAATGAATATAATATACAAGTTTCACTTTTTGAATGGAATTAGTGATATAAATCAACTTTTTGATGATATTCTAATTATATGACCAGCACCTGTATGTCATTTTTCCCATTAATAATAGCCTAATGAGCCACAAACTAAGCATTCGTTTGAAGTAGGGAAAATACAAAAACCTCTTTATTTATTTGTGTTAAAACGCGGGTATACGTCAGTCATATTCGTTCTGTTCAAGTTTTGTGTTTAATATAAACACCTGCGGAGGTGGTCTGAGTACGGTTCGCTTTTGGGACCTTTTATTGGGGTTTGAGATCACTTGTTTATTCACATATACGAGGTGAACCACTCCGAGAGCGTTTGCAGGGCTCAAACAAACTAGGTGTGAAAAAACCCTGAAATACTTACGGAAACAGCTGCTTAATATAACCATTCTATTATAACGGTATGCAGACCTGTGACCGCTCATTTCGTTTTAAATCTGTGGTATAAATAACATTTTCTACTGGATGACACGTCGCTGCTGCACAATCATTGTGTCATCACAACCAGGCCTGCCTACACTTTAGTGAACACAGATTTTTATATAAAACTGTTATGCTACTGCTTTTACTAGGCAGAATTTAAAACATAAAATCTTGCACTACTGGAAAAAAAAATAAAAGGATACAGTTTACTGATATTTTAACACCACGACTGGACCTATACCAATGTCACCATTTTTGAAGTACCCATAGCCACACATTAATATGCATAAAGAAATGATATGCACCTGCATTCCTATAGCCTGAACACGCAAGGTCACCTTTTCCACAAATTATTTTTAAGTTTCGAAAACTTGAGGCCAATTGTCAAGAGCTTGCTTTCATGGACCCCAAAAAGCCATCGTCATGGAAATCTTGGGTGTCTACCCCCACCCCAAAATAGGGGTTATGTTAACACAACCGTAGTCACATTAAAGAGCAAGTTCCACTGTTTAAACTCTTTGACATTAAACTAAAGGTTCATAGGGGAGCACTTTAAACTGTACATGGCTCCCCTTAACAGTTACAGTAACTAAACCAGCAAGTATTCCACCATCCTGTAGTGGTATTTGGGGGGCAAAAGAGACCAAGAAACCTGCTTTGCTTAAAACATTTATTGGGGTTTCAATTCTGGATGACATTCGCATCAGTTTACCAGAGTCTTTTAGCCCTTGACCGAGTAGAAGCGGCTTGAGGAAGATGGTTGAGCAGGAGCATTCTGGTTGTTCATTGAACTGTAGCTACTCAAGACCTCAGAAGCACTGGATGTACCTTGACCAGCAACACTTGTTTCATAGGGCAAGTGCTGGAACCCAGGGGTATACTTGCTAGAAAGACTTTGAGATTGGAAAGAGCCACCGTAACTGGTGCTACCACCATGTGCAGAAACAAACTGACCAGAAACTCTCGATGAGCCTCCTGCAGAGGACAGGGAAGAGAACTGCATTGGAGAGCTACCCTGTGATGCAGTAGCATCGGAGGTCCGAATAACTGGTGTCAAATGAGTGGCTGAAGGCTGCCATTTTTGAGACTCCCGGCTTTGGGACGCAGAAGCGCCTTGATATGATTGGCTGGACTGACTAGCAGCACCTTGGGGTGAGGACAATGACACACTTGCATATGGGTAAGACCCATGGACAAGCTGACTAGCAGCATCTTGAGGCTGAGATGATCCACCATAAGCAGTGCTTCCCTGCAGGGTGAAGGGAGTAGAGGATCCTGCCTGGGTGCCAGAGCCCCCTGTGAAGGTAGATGTAAACGGCTTCTGTGAATCCTGAACGGTACCATGACCAGCAACAGCTTGGGGTGAGGACAGTGACACTCTTCCATAAGAGGATTCATACCCAGGGGCAAATGGACTTGCGGCATCTTGAGGTGATCCACCATAAGCAGTGCTTCCCTGCAGGGTGAAGGGAGGAGAGGACCCAGCCTGGGTGCCAGAGCCCCCTGTGAAGGTAGATGTAAACTGCTTCCGTGAACCCTGAACAGTAGTAGATGGACCAGCTTGGGGTGAGGACAGTGACACTCTTCCATAAGAGGATTCATACCCAGGGGCAAATGGACTTGCGGCATCTTGAGGTGATCCACCATAAGCAGTGCTTCCCTGCAGGGTGAAGGGAGGAGAGGACCCAGCCTGGGTGCCAGAGCCCCCTGTGAAGGTAGATGTAAACTGCTTCCGTGAACCCTGAACAGTAGTAGATGGACCAGCTTGGGGTGAGGACAGTGACACTCTTCCATAAGAGGATTCATACCCAGGGGCAAATGGACTTGCGGCATCTTGAGGTGATCCACCATAAGCAGTGCTTCCCTGCAGGGTGAAGGGAGGAGAGGACCCAGCCTGGGTGCCAGAGCTGCCTGTGTAAGTAGAGGCAAGCTGCTTCCTAGAAAACTGAACAGTTGTAGACTGACTGGCAACACCTTGGGATGAGGATGATACACTTGGATAGGAGTGAGACACAGGGCCAAGTTGACTTGCAGTACCTTGAGGCCGTGGCGATCGATCATAAGCAATACTTCCTTGCAGGGTGAATGGAGTAGAAGACCCTGACTCGGTGCCATATCTAGAGGTAAACTGCTTATGTGAACTCTGAACAGTAGTAGACTCACGGTCTACACCTTGGGGTGACAGTGCACACTTGCAATATAAACTATCATATGGAGATGGAGAGCCAGGGGCAAACTGACTTGTGGTACCTTGAGATGGGACAGAACCACTCATTCCCTGCGAGGTAAAACCAGTAGAGGCCCCAAACTGAGCTCTAGAGCTGCCCTGGGAGGCAGAGGCATATTGCTTACGGGACTCCAGACACCGGCAGACTGACTGGAAGTGCTTTGGGGTGAGGAAACGGGCTTGGAGTAGTCAATATGCCCTTGGCTAGAGGTAGCTTGAGACGGTGGAAGCAATCCACTGTAATGGTTGCCTCTCCGAGATGCAAACTGATCAGAAGCGCCCACTTGAGGCAGAGAACCAACCTGTGAAACAGCTCTATAGGAAGACCCGCTACTTGTGGCCTGGCTATAGATATCTTGGGGCGATGACATGGGAGCGCTTACATATTTGGTAGGGGACAAGGGAGCATACTGACCCAGAGTGCCCTGAGGCTTGTGAGAAAAACTAGTAGAGCTACTACCTCCCTGTACTGAGACATAACGACTAGAAGTTGCTAACTGAGTGCCAGACCTGCTCTGGGTGCTTGGAGAACCACTAGGTGAACTTTGAGCACTTGTGGACTGGCTAGAAACCCCTAGGGTAAAGCATCAAGCTTGTTAGACATCAGGGATCCTGGAGTATATGGACTAGAGGCACCTTGAGACAAAGCACTGTAGCTACCTTCCCCCTGAGAAAATACACGTTGACCCGAACTTTCTGATAGTATAGGGCTACTTTGAGAAGTGGAAGTGGCACCTGGAGCAGATGAACTGCTGTAAGAGATACTCTCCTGAGAGAACACAGGCAAAGAGGCTTCTGCTGATTTATGAACAGAGGTTTCCTGGGAGGTTGACAAATGCAAACCATCACTGGTGGACTGGTCAGAAAAGCCAAGCTTGGCAGGGTAGCTACTACTCCCTCCCTGGGTAGAAACGAGGTGTCCAGAACCACTTGCAGCATACAGAGTCTGCAAACTCAATCCACTAGCAGCACCTGAAATACTTGATCCAGCAGATGTCAAGCTGCTTAAAGGCTGTTCATCTAGGGGCAGAGGCAAGAAAGCAGAGACAGAGCTGCCTGGAGCAGTTTGGGCATGGGACGTTGACTGAGAGCTGCTGGAACCACCTTTGACAAACTGGAGTAGATTAAACTTTGACCTGCTCTTCAGGGGTTTGTTAGAGAACAAACTGGAGCCCACTTCTTCAACAGGCAAAGTCCCAGTCACACGGGCCTCTGGCATAGAAGACTGGACAGCATGAGGTGAGAAAGTGTCAGAAGGCTGACCCCACTGTTGATGGGCATTGGAATAAGCGCCACCTATAGAATTAAACAAAACAGAACACATTTGTACACAAGTCCCACTAAACAAGCATCTTTGAAAGATAAAGGAAAAAGAAAACACTGCACCTTTAAATCCATCAGTATTCTTCCAAAATAGCAGGAAAACTACTAGCAAGGGTAACCTACAAATTTGAAGAAAAATAAACATTAATAAATGTTTGCAGAGTCATTCAGAAGCACAGATTGAATTAATAAACTGACCTTTTCCACCCTTGACCCATGACAAAAATCCACAAATGCTCCCAAACTCTAATGTTTTCACGGTCTCAAACCCCTACACATAACCTACAAATCCAGACGGTGGTACGTGTATTTTGTAGGCCTTCACCAGTCCAATTAGAGCAATTGACTAATTACATGAAATATTGTTCACCTGGGAAACGATGATTGATGATTGTTTTGTGAAGGCTCTGACACCCTCTGCAGTTTAAACATTTTAAAGCAGCTGATTAATCCCAGAACATTACTTTCACTTATACAAATTTTTATTTATTGGATTATGTGCTAATTATATTACTTTAATCAAAATTTGGGGGCGGGTGGTCCCCTTTGTTTGTTTTTTTCCTTTTTGCTCAGTATTTTCTTTTGCAAATATGTGGCATGGATTTGAAAGAGTTATACTAAATTAGGTGGAAATTAAAAACAATCCTGGACCTTTTCTTATAGTCTGAGTTAGCAAGCTACTGTACACAAACAAGGCTTAGACAAACTACAAAAAAAATTCATTTACATCACATCAAGTTTTATTTCATGAAGCAAGTGTTCACATACATATTTTAGGACAACAATCACTTGATATTACACATTTTACCACAGTATATTCATGGCACCAAAATAAATGATAACAAACATATTGCTTACACAAACATATATCAAACATTTTATACAAAATGTAAAATAACTAACAGTACATGACAAAAGACAAATCTATTGCTCAGCGTTTGGTTTTCCTACTTTGATTTGATAGGGCCACTATGCTTTTCAATTCCTTTGTGATGCATTCTATGAACATATGGCTTCTTTTCACACTTCATGATAAATATGTATTTATACATATTTTATATATAGTGTATTCATTATAACGATGAAAAATTCGTAGAATACATTAAGCCATTATTCATTCACTTCTGAAATACAGATACAGACTGCTTTGTGATGTTCTAAAATCTTAGAACAAAGAGAAAAATTGGCCTTTTCCACACTGTATATCGCTTGTTTAGAACACAGTCTGACACACTGTGCTACACACAAAAAACTTTCACACTGCAGAGTTGCAACAATATTCATACAATATATGCTTTACTATTCAGCAACAATCTCAGTTTGTGTCCACAGTAGAAAGAAACTCATACTTGTAACCACATGAGGGTGAGTGAATGAATGAATGAAGATTTATATAGCGCTTTTATTGTGTATTGCTATACACCCAAAGCGCTTTACAATCATGTGGGGTGTCTCTCCTCAACCACCACCGGTGTGCAGCACCCACTTGGATGATGCGACGGCAGCCAAAGGACAACGGCGCCAGTGCGCTCACCACACACCAGCTACAGGTGGAGAGGAGATAGAGTCATAGAGCCAATCAAGTGGATGGGGATTATTAGGAGGCCATAATTGACAATGGCCAGAGCAGGGAATTCGGTTACACCCCTACTCTTTACGATGAGTGTCATGGGATTTTTAATGACCACAGAGAGTCAGGACCTCGGTTTAACGTCTCATCCGAAAGACGGTGCTCTTTTGACAGTATAGTGTCCCTGTCACTATACTGGGGCATTAGGACCCACACAGACCACAGGGTGAGCACCCCCTGCTGGTCTCACTAACACCTCTACCAACAGCTACCTAGTTTTCCCAGGAGGTCTCCCATCCAGGTACTGACCAGGCTCAGCCCTGCTTAGCTTCCATGGGCAACCGGTCTTGGGCTGCAGGGTGATATGGCTGTGGCATTCATTCATTCATGAGGGTGAAAGAATTTTTAGTTTTGGATGGACTTTCATTGCAAGGTCAAGGTCATGGTCATTTTATTTATATAGCACCTTAACACAAACATAAATGCTGACCAAGGTGCCTCACCAATAAAAAGATGACAGTCATACAAAAATACAAAGTTTAAAATATTAAATCAACAACTTAAACCAATTAACCGAATAAAAATCAAGACTAAGAATTTAACTCACTAAGACTAACATATACTGAACAAAATCATAAACGCAACACTTTTGTTTTTGCCCCCATTTTTCATGAGCTGAACTCAAAGATCTAAGACATTTTCTATGTCTTGATTGTGTTTTGATTGTGGCCTGTGGAATGTTGGTCCACTCCTCTTCAATGGCTGTGCGGTTGCTGGATATTGGCAGGAACTGGAACACGCTGTCATATACGCCGATCCAGAGCATCCCAAACATGCTCAATGGGTGACATGTCCGGTGAGTATGCTGGCCATGCAAGAACTGGGATGTTTTCAGCTTCCAGGAATTGTGTACAGATCCTCGTAACATGGGGCCGTGCATTATCATGCAGCAACATGAGGTGATGGTCGTGGACGAATGGCACAACAATGGGCCTCAGGATCTCGTCACGGTATTTCTGTGCATTCAAAATGCCATCTATAAAATGCACCTGTGTTCGTTGTCCATAACATACACCTGCCCATACCATAACCCCACCGCCACCATGGGCCACTCGATCCACAACATTGACATCAGCAAACCGCTCACCCACACGACGCCATACACGCTGTCTGCCATCTGCCCTGTACAGTGAAAACCGGGATTCATCCGTGAAGAGAACACCTCTCCAAAGTGCCAGACGCCATCGAATGTGAGCATTTGCCCACTCAAGTCGGTTACGACGACGAACTGCAGTCAGGTCGAGACCCCGATGAGGATGACGAGCATGCAGATGAGCTTCCCTGAAACGGTTTCTGACAGTTTGTGCAGAAATTCTTTGGTTATGCAAACCGATTGTTGCAGCAGCTGTCCGGGTGGCTGGTCTCAGACGATCTTGGAGGTGAAGACGCTGGATGTGGAGGTCCTGGGCTGGTGTGGTTACACGTGGTCTGCGGTTGTGAGGCCGGTTGGATGTACTGCCAAATTCTCTGAAACGCCTTTGGAGACGGCTTATGGTAGAGAAATGAAACATTCAATTCACAGGCAACAGCTCTGGTGGACATTCCTGCAGTCAGCATGTCAATTGCACGCTCCCTCAAAACTTGCGACATCTGTGGCATTGTGCTGTGTGATAAAACTGCACATTTTAGAGTGGCCTTTTATTGTGGCCAGCCTAAGGCACACCTGTGCAATAATCATGCTGTCTAATCAGCATCTTGATATGCCACACCTGTGAGGTGGATGGATTATCTCGGCAAAGGAGAAGTGCTCACTAACACAGATTTAGACAGATTTGTGAACAATATTTGAGAGAAATAGGCCTTTTGTGTACATAGAAAAAGTCTTCGATCTTTGAGTTCAGCTCATGAAAAATGGGGGCAAAAACAAAAGTGTTGCGTTTATAATTTTGTTCAGTGTATAGAAAATTATGAATAGGCCTGAGAAAAGAGACACAATTTCAAAGATGATTTTAATGCAGATGAAGAGGAGGATAACCCAACAGATTAAGGTAGCGAATTCCACAGCTTAGGGGCTAATACAGAAAAGGCTCTGTCACCTTTAGATTTCAAGCAGGACTATGGGACGGTTAATGATGTTGAGTGTGGGATTTGTTTTCATTAAGAATAATCAATCAACCATAAGCATTAATATTGTTCCAAGAATAGGAAAGATCTAGCATTAAACACCAAAATAAGCGCTACAGATCTGAGAATGCGAGATTGCTTGCTGCTGAAGACGCTGTCGCTCTTTGTCTCTTTTCAATGGTTGTAGAAATGGTCGTTAATTCTTATGGGTACAGCACAGATTTTACAGGTAATAACAGGATTAAAAAGTCATGGCAACAAATTATTTTTTATAGTCAGTTTAATAAGTTGAAACGATTTTCAGTCAATTTGATTCAACTCAACTTATGTCATTGTAGGCTTAGGCTACTTTTTCAATGAATTTTAATGAATATACGAATTAATAAAATGGATTTGATTTATTTTTTGTTGCAAAACTTTCATTTATTTATTTTCAACACCGCACCCCCAACCCCCATTTTTCCCATTCACTCCGAGAGCGTTTGCAGGGCTCAAACAAACTAGGTGTGAAAAACCCTGAAATACTTATGGAAACAGCTGCTTAATATACGCCGATCCAGAGCATCCCAAACATGCTCAATGGGTGACATGTCCGGTGAGTATGCTGGCCATGCAAGAACTGGGATGTTTTCAGCTTCCAGGAATTGTGTACAGATCCTCGTAACATGGGGCCGTGCATTATCATGCAGCAACATGAGGTGATGGTCGTGGACGAATGGCACAACAATGGGCCTCAGGATCTCGTCACGGTATTTCTGTGCATTCAAAATGCCATCTATAAAATGCACCTGTGTTCGTTGTCCATAACATACACCTGCCCATACCATAACCCCACCGCCACCATGGGCCACTCGATCCACAACATTGACATCAGCAAACCGCTCACCCACACGACGCCATACACGCTGTCTGCCATCTGCCCTGTACAGTGAAAACCGGGATTCATCCGTGAAGAGAACACCTCTCCAAAGTGCCAGACGCCATCGAATGTGAGCATTTGCCCACTCAAGTCGGTTACGACGACGAACTGCAGTCAGGTCGAGACCCCGATGAGGATGACGAGCATGCAGATGAGCTTCCCTGAAACGGTTTCTGACAGTTTGTGCAGAAATTCTTTGGTTATGCAAACCGATTGTTGCAGCAGCTGTCCGGGTGGCTGGTCTCAGACGATCTTGGAGGTGAAGACGCTGGATGTGGAGGTCCTGGGCTGGTGTGGTTACACGTGGTCTGCGGTTGTGAGGCCGGTTGGATGTACTGCCAAATTCTCTGAAACGCCTTTGGAGACGGCTTATGGTAGAGAAATGAAACATTCAATTCACAGGCAACAGCTCTGGTGGACATTCCTGCAGTCAGCATGTCAATTGCACGCTCCTCAAAACTTGCGACATCTGTGGCATTGTGCTGTGTGATAAAACTGCACATTTTAGAGTGGCCTTTTATTGTGGCCAGCCTAAGGCACACCTGTGCAATAATCATGCTGTCTAATCAGCATCTTGATATGCCACACCTGTGAGGTGGATGGATTATCTCGGCAAAGGAGAAGTGCTCACTAACACAGATTTAGACAGATTTGTGAACAATATTTGAGAGAAATAGGCCTTTTGTGTACATAGAAAAAGTCTTCGATCTTTGAGTTCAGCTCATGAAAAATGGGGGCAAAAACAAAAGTGTTGCGTTTATAATTTTGTTCAGTGTATAGAAAATTATGAATAGGCCTGAGAAAAGAGACACAATTTCAAAGATGATTTTAATGCAGATGAAGAGGAGGATAACCCAACAGATTAAGGTAGCGAATTCCACAGCTTAGGGGCTAATACAGAAAAGGCTCTGTCACCTTTAGATTTCAAGCAGGACTATGGGACGGTTAATGATGTTGAGTGTGGGATTTGTTTTCATTAAGAATAATCAATCAACCATAAGCATTAATATTGTTCCAAGAATAGGAAAGATCTAGCATTAAACACCAAAATAAGCGCTACAGATCTGAGAATGCGAGATTGCTTGCTGCTGAAGACGCTGTCGCTCTTTGTCTCTTTTCAATGGTTGTAGAAATGGTCGTTAATTCTTATGGGTACAGCACAGATTTTACAGGTAATAACAGGATTAAAAAGTCATGGCAACAAATTATTTTTTATAGTCAGTTTAATAAGTTGAAACGATTTTCAGTCAATTTGATTCAACTCAACTTATGTCATTGTAGGCTTAGGCTACTTTTTCAATGAATTTTAATGAATATACGAATTAATAAAATGGATTTGATTTATTTTTTGTTGCAAAACTTTCATTTATTTATTTTCAACACCGCACCCCCAACCCCCATTTTTCCCATTCACTCCGAGAGCGTTTGCAGGGCTCAAACAAACTAGGTGTGAAAAAACCCTGAAATACTTATGGAAACAGCTGCTTAATATAACCATTCTATTATAACGGTATGCAGACCTGTGACCGCTCATTTCGTTTCAAATCTACTGTGGTATAAATAACATTTTCTACTGGATGACACGTCGCTGCTGCACAATCATTGTGTCATCACAACCAGGCCTGCCTACACTTTAGTGAACACAGATTTTTATATAAAACTGTTATGCTACTGCTTTTACTAGGCAGAATTTAAAATATAAAATCTTGCACTACTGGAAAAAAAATAAAAGGATACAGTTTACTGATATTTTAACACCACGACTGGACCTATACCAATGTCACCATTTTTGAAGTACCCCTAGCCACACATTAATATGCCACAATTAAATAAAAATTGTAAAATTTAGTGAAATACTAACAAGTTTGTGATGAATAGTTCTATTAAGTAGCAACTAGTTGGTGGTCACTTTATAAAGAAATGATATGCACCTGCATTCCTATAGCCTGAACACGCAAGGTCACCTTTTCCACAAATTATTTTTAAGTTTTGAAAACTTGAGGCCAATTGTCAAGAGCTTGCTTTCATGGCCCCCAAAAAGCCATCGTCATGGAAATCTTGGGTGTCTACCCCACCCCAAAATAGGGGTCATGTTAACACAACCGTAGTCACATTAAAGAGCAAGTTCCACTGTTTAAACTCTTTGACATTAAACTAAAGGTTCATAGGGGAGCACTTTAAACTGTACATGGCTCCCTTAACAGTTACAGTAACTAAACCAGCAAGTATTCCACCATCCTGTAGTGGTATTTGGGGGGCAAAAGAGACCAAGAAACCTGCTTTGCTTAAAACATTTATTGGGGTTTCAATTCTGGATGACATTCGCATCAGTTTACCAGAGTCTTTTAGCCCTTGACCGAGTAGAAGCGGCTTGAGGAAGATGGTTGAGCAGGAGCATTCTGGTTGTTCATTGAACTGTAGCTACTCAAGACCTCAGAAGCACTGGATGTACCTTGACCAGCAACACTTGTTTCATAGGGCAAGTGCTGGAACCCAGGGGTATACTTGCTAGAAAGACTTTGAGATTGGAAAGAGCCACCGTAACTGGTGCTACCACCATGTGCAGAAACAAACTGACCAGAAACTCTCGATGAGCCTCCTGCAGAGGACAGGGAAGAGAACTGCATTGGAGAGCTACCCTGTGATGCAGTAGCATCGGAGGTCCGAATAACTGGTGTCAAATGAGTGGCTGAAGGCTGCCATTTTTGAGACTCCCGGCTTTGGGACGCAGAAGCGCCTTGATATGATTGGCTGGACTGACTAGCAGCACCTTGGGGTGAGGACAATGACACACTTGCATATGGGTAAGACCCATGGACAAGCTGACTAGCAGCACCTTGGGGTGAGGACAATGACACACTTGCATATGGGTAAGACCCATGGACAAGCTGACTAGCAGCACCTTGGGGTGAGGACAATGACACACTTGCATATGGGTAAGACCCATGGACAAGCTGACTAGCAGCACCTTGGGGTGAGGACAATGACACACTTGCATATGGGTAAGACCCATGGACAAGCTGACTAGCAGCACCTTGGGGTGAGGACAATGACACACTTGCATATGGGTAAGACCCATGGACAAGCTGACTAGCAGCACCTTGGGGTGAGGACAATGACACACTTGCATATGGGTAAGACCCATGGACAAGCTGACTAGCAGCATCTTGAGGCTGAGATGATCCACCATAAGCAGTGCTTCCTGCAGGGTGAAGGGAGGAGAGGACCCAGCCTGGGTGCCAGAGCCCCTGTGAAGGTAGATGTAAACTGCTTCCGTGAACCCTGAACAGTAGTAGATGGACCAGCTTGGGGTGAGGACAGTGACACTCTTCCATAAGAGGATTCATACCCAGGGGCAAATGGACTTGCGGCATCTTGAGGTGATCCACCATAAGCAGTGCTTCCCTGCAGGGTGAAGGGAGTAGAGGATCCTGCCTGGGTGCCAGAGCCCCTGTGAAGGTAGATGTAAACGGCTTCTGTGAATCCTGAACGGTACCATGACCAGCAACAGCTTGGGGTGAGGACAGTGACACTCTTCCATAAGAGGATTCATACCCAGGGGCAAATGGACTTGCGGCATCTTGAGGTGATCCACCATAAGCAGTGCTTCCCTGCAGGGTGAAGGGAGGAGGACCCAGCCTGGGTGCCAGAGCCCCTGTGAAGGTAGATGTAAACTGCTTCCGTGAACCCTGAACAGTAGTAGATGGACCAGCTTGGGGTGAGGACAATGACACACTTGCATATGGGTAAGACCCATGGACAAGCTGACTAGCAGCACCTTGGGGTGAGGACAGTGACACTCTTCCATAAGAGGATTCATACCCAGGGGCAAATGGACTTGCGGCATCTTGAGGTGATCCACCATAAGCAGTGCTTCCTGCAGGGTGAAGGGAGTAGAGGATCCTGCCTGGGTGCCAGAGCCCCTGTGAAGGTAGATGTAAACGGCTTCTGTGAATCCTGAACGGTACCATGACCAGCAACAGCTTGGGGTGAGGACAATGACACACTTGCATATGGGTAAGACCCATGGACAAGCTGACTAGCAGCACCTTGGGGTGAGGACAATGACACACTTGCATATGGGTAAGACCCATGGACAAGCTGACTAGCAGCACCTTGGGGTGAGGACAATGACACACTTGCATATGGGTAAGACCCATGGACAAGCTGACTAGCAGCATCTTGAGGCTGAGATGATCCACCATAAGCAGTGCTTCCTGCAGGGTGAAGGGAGGAGGACCCAGCCTGGGTGCCAGAGCCCCTGTGAAGGTAGATGTAAACTGCTTCCGTGAACCCTGAACAGTAGTAGATGGACCAGCTTGGGGTGAGGACAGTGACACTCTTCCATAAGAGGATTCATACCCAGGGGCAAATGGACTTGCGGCATCTTGAGGTGATCCACCATAAGCAGTGCTTCCTGCAGGGTGAAGGGAGTAGAGGATCCTGCCTGGGTGCCAGAGCCCCTGTGAAGGTAGATGTAAACTGCTTCCGTGAACCCTGAACAGTAGTAGATGGACCAGCTTGGGGTGAGGACAATGACACACTTGCATATGGGTAAGACCCATGGACAAGCTGACTAGCAGCACCTTGGGGTGAGGACAATGACACACTTGCATATGGGTAAGACCCATGGACAAGCTGACTAGCAGCATCTTGAGGCTGAGATGATCCACCATAAGCAGTGCTTCCTGCAGGGTGAAGGGAGGAGAGGACCCAGCCTGGGTGCCAGAGCCCCTGTGAAGGTAGATGTAAACTGCTTCCGTGAACCCTGAACAGTAGTAGATGGACCAGCTTGGGGTGAGGACAATGACACACTTGCATATGGGTAAGACCCATGGACAAGCTGACTAGCAGCACCTTGGGGTGAGGACAGTGACACTCTTCCATAAGAGGATTCATACCCAGGGGCAAATGGACTTGCGGCATCTTGAGGTGATCCACCATAAGCAGTGCTTCCCTGCAGGGTGAAGGGAGGAGGACCCAGCCTGGGTGCCAGAGCCCCTGTGAAGGTAGATGTAAACTGCTTCCGTGAACCCTGAACAGTAGTAGATGGACCAGCTTGGGGTGAGGACAGTGACACTCTTCCATAAGAGGATTCATACCCAGGGGCAAATGGACTTGCGGCATCTTGAGGTGATCCACCATAAGCAGTGCTTCCCTGCAGGGTGAAGGGAGGAGGACCCAGCCTGGGTGCCAGAGCCCCCTGTGAAGGTAGATGTAAACTGCTTCCGTGAACCCTGAACAGTAGTAGATGGACCAGCTTGGGGTGAGGACAGTGACACTCTTCCATAAGAGGATTCATACCCAGGGGCAAATGGACTTGCGGCATCTTGAGGTGATCCACCATAAGCAGTGCTTCCTGCAGGGTGAAGGGAGGAGAGGACCCAGCCTGGGTGCCAGAGCCCCCTGTGAAGGTAGATGTAAACTGCTTCCGTGAACCCTGAACAGTAGTAGATGGACCAGCTTGGGGTGAGGACAGTGACACTCTTCCATAAGAGGATTCATACCCAGGGGCAAATGGACTTGCGGCATCTTGAGGTGATCCACCATAAGCAGTGCTTCCCTGCAGGGTGAAGGGAGGAGAGGACCCAGCCTGGGTGCCAGAGCTGCCTGTGTAAGTAGAGGCAAGCTGCTTCCTAGAAAACTGAACAGTTGTAGACTGACTGGCAACACCTTGGGATGAGGATGATACACTTGGATAGGAGTGAGACACAGGGCCAAGTTGACTTGCAGTACCTTGAGGCCGTGGCGATCGATCATAAGCAATACTTCCTTGCAGGGTGAATGGAGTAGAAGACCCTGACTCGGTGCCATATCTAGAGGTAAACTGCTTATGTGAACTCTGAACAGTAGTAGACTCACGGTCTACACCTTGGGGTGACAGTGCACACTTGCAATATAAACTATCATATGGAGATGGAGAGCCAGGGGCAAACTGACTTGTGGTACCTTGAGATGGGACAGAACCACTCATTCCCTGCGAGGTAAAACCAGTAGAGGCCCCAAACTGAGCTCTAGAGCTGCCCTGGGAGGCAGAGGCATATTGCTTACGGGGACTCCAGACACCGGCAGACTGACTGGAAGTGCTTTGGGGTGAGGAAACGGGCTTGGAGTAGTCAATATGCCCTTGGCTAGAGGTAGCTTGAGACGGTGGAAGCAATCCACTGTAATGGTTGCCTCTCCGAGATGCAAACTGATCAGAAGCGCCCACTTGAGGCAGAGAACCAACCTGTGAAACAGCTCTATAGGAAGACCCGCTACTTGTGGCCTGGCTATAGATATCTTGGGGCGATGACATGGGAGCGCTTACATATTTGGTAGGGGACAAGGGAGCATACTGACCCAGAGTGCCCTGAGGCTTGTGAGAAAAACTAGTAGAGCTACTACCTCCCTGTACTGAGACATAACGACTAGAAGTTGCTAACTGAGTGCCAGACCTGCTCTGGGTGCTTGGAGAACCACTAGGTGAACTTTGAGCACTTGTGGACTGGCTAGAAACCCCTAGGGGTAAAGCATCAAGCTTGTTAGACATCAGGGATCCTGGAGTATATGGACTAGAGGCACCTTGAGACAAAGCACTGTAGCTACCTTCCCCCTGAGAAAATACACGTTGACCCGAACTTTCTGATAGTATAGGGCTACTTTGAGAAGTGGAAGTGGCACCTGGAGCAGATGAACTGCTGTAAGAGATACTCTCCTGAGAGAACACAGGCAAAGAGGCTTCTGCTGATTTATGAACAGAGGTTTCCTGGGAGGTTGACAAATGCAAACCATCACTGGTGGACTGGTCAGAAAAGCCAAGCTTGGCAGGGTAGCTACTACTCCCTCCCTGGGTAGAAACGAGGTGTCCAGAACCACTTGCAGCATACAGAGTCTGCAAACTCAATCCACTAGCAGCACCTGAAATACTTGATCCAGCAGATGTCAAGCTGCTTAAAGGCTGTTCATCTAGGGGCAGAGGCAAGAAAGCAGAGACAGAGCTGCCTGGAGCAGTTTGGGCATGGGACGTTGACTGAGAGCTGCTGGAACCACCTTTGACAAACTGGAGTAGATTAAACTTTGACCTGCTCTTCAGGGGTTTGTTAGAGAACAAACTGGAGCCCACTTCTTCAACAGGCAAAGTCCCAGTCACACGGGCCTCTGGCATAGAAGACTGGACAGCATGAGGTGAGAAAGTGTCAGAAGGCTGACCCCACTGTTGATGGGCATTGGAATAAGCGCCACCTATAGAATTAAACAAAACAGAACACATTTGTACACAAGTCCCACTAAACAAGCATCTTTGAAAGATAAAGGAAAAAGAAAACACTGCACCTTTAAATCCATCAGTATTCTTCCAAAATAGCAGGAAAACTACTAGCAAGGGTAACCTACAAATTTGAAGAAAAATAAACATTAATAAATGTTTGCAGAGTCATTCAGAAGCACAGATTGAATTAATAAACTGACCTTTTCCACCCTTGACCCATGACAAAAATCCACAAATGCTCCCAAACTCTAATGTTTTCACGGTCTCAAACCCCTACACATAACCTACAAATCCAGACGGTGGTACGTGTATTTTGTAGGCCTTCACCAGTCCAATTAGAGCAATTGACTAATTACATGAAATATTGTTCACCTGGGAAACGATGATTGATGATTGTTTTGTGAAGGCTCTGACACCCTCTGCAGTTTAAACATTTTAAAGCAGCTGATTAATCCCAGAACATTACTTTCACTTATACAAATTTTTATTTATTGGATTATGTGCTAATTATATTACTTTAATCAAAATTTGGGGGCGGGTGGTCCCCTTTGTTTGTTTTTTTCCTTTTTGCTCAGTATTTTCTTTTGCAAATATGTGGCATGGATTTGAAAGAGTTATACTAAATTAGGTGGAAATTAAAACAATCCTGGACCTTTTCTTATAGTCTGAGTTAGCAAGCTACTGTACACAAACAAGGCTTAGACAAACTACAAAAAAAATTCATTTACATCACATCAAGTTTTATTTCATGAAGCAAGTGTTCACATACATATTTTAGGACAACAATCACTTGATATTACACATTTTACCACAGTATATTCATGGCACCAAAATAAATGATAACAAACATATTGCTTACACAAACATATATCAAACATTTTATACAAAATGTAAAATAACTAACAGTACATGACAAAAGACAAATCTATTGCTCAGCGTTTGGTTTTCCTACTTTGATTTGATAGGGCCACTATGCTTTTCAATTCCTTTGTGATGCATTCTATGAACATATGGCTTCTTTTCACACTTCATGATAAATATGTATTTATACATATTTTATATATAGTGTATTCATTATAACGATGAAAAATTCGTAGAATACATTAAGCCATTATTCATTCACTTCTGAAATACAGATACAGACTGCTTTGTGATGTTCTAAAATCTTAGAACAAAGAGAAAAATTGGCCTTTTCCACACTGTATATCGCTTGTTTAGAACACAGTCTGACACACTGTGCTACACACAAAAAACTTTCACACTGCAGAGTTGCAACAATATTCATACAATATATGCTTTACTATTCAGCAACAATCTCAGTTTGTGTCCACAGTAGAAAGAAACTCATACTTGTAACCACATGAGGGTGAGTGAATGAATGAATGAAGCATTTATATAGCGCTTTTATTGTGTATTGCTATACACCCAAAGCGCTTTACAATCATGTGGGGTGTCTCTCCTCAACCACCACCGGTGTGCAGCACCCACTTGGATGATGCGACGGCAGCCAAAGGACAACGGCGCCAGTGCGCTCACCACACACCAGCTACAGGTGGAGAGGAGATAGAGTCATAGAGCCAATCAAGTGGATGGGGATTATTAGGAGGCCATAATTGACAATGGCCAGAGCAGGGAATTCGGTTACACCCCTACTCTTTACGATGAGTGTCATGGGATTTTTAATGACCACAGAGAGTCAGGACCTCGGTTTAACGTCTCATCCGAAAGACGGTGCTCTTTTGACAGTATAGTGTCCCTGTCACTATACTGGGGCATTAGGACCCACACAGACCACAGGGTGAGCACCCCCTGCTGGTCTCACTAACACCTCTACCAACAGCTACCTAGTTTTCCCAGGAGGTCTCCCATCCAGGTACTGACCAGGCTCAGCCCTGCTTAGCTTCCATGGGCAACCGGTCTTGGGCTGCAGGGTGATATGGCTGTGGCATTCATTCATTCATGAGGGTGAAAGAATTTTTAGTTTTGGATGGACTTTCATTGCAAGGTCAAGGTCATGGTCATTTTATTTATATAGCACCTTAACACAAACATAAATGCTGACCAAGGTGCCTCACCAATAAAAAGATGACAGTCATACAAAAATACAAAGTTTAAAATATTAAATCAACAACTTAAACCAATTAACCGAATAAAAATCAAGACTAAGAATTTAACTCACTAAGACTAACATATACTGAACAAAATCATAAACGCAACACTTTTGTTTTTGCCCCATTTTCATGAGCTGAACTCAAAGATCTAAGACATTTTCTATGTCTTGATTGTGTTTTGATTGTGGCCTGTGGAATGTTGGTCCACCTCTTCAATGGCTGTGCGAAGTTGCTGGATATTGGCAGGAACTGGAACACGCTGTCATATACGCCGATCCAGAGCATCCCAAACATGCTCAATGGGTGACATGTCCGGTGAGTATGCTGGCCATGCAAGAACTGGGATGTTTTCAGCTTCCAGGAATTGTGTACAGATCCTCGTAACATGGGGCCGTGCATTATCATGCAGCAACATGAGGTGATGGTCGTGACGAATGGCACAACAATGGGCCTCAGGATCTCGCCACGGTATTTCTGTGCATTCAAAATGCCATCTATAAAATGCACCTGTGTTCGTTGTCCATAACATACACCTGCCCATACCATAACCCCACCGCCACCATGGGCCACTCGATCCACAACATTGACATCAGCAAACCGCTCACCCACACGACGCCATACACGCTGTCTGCCATCTGCCCTGTACAGTGAAAACCGGGATTCATCCGTGAAGAGAACACCTCTCCAAAGTGCCAGACGCCATCGAATGTGAGCATTTGCCCACTCAAGTCGGTTACGACGACGAACTGCAGTCAGGTCGAGACCCCGATGAGGATGACGAGCATGCAGATGAGCTTCCCTGAAACGGTTTCTGACAGTTTGTGCAGAAATTCTTTGGTTATGCAAACCGATTGTTGCAGCAGCTGTCCGGGTGGCTGGTCTCAGACGATCTTGGAGGTGAAGACGCTGGATGTGGAGGTCCTGGGCTGGTGTGGTTACACGTGGTCTGCGGTTGTGAGGCCGGTTGGATGTACTGCCAAATTCTCTGAAACGCCTTTGGAGACGGCTTATGGTAGAGAAATGAAACATTCAATTCACAGGCAACAGCTCTGGTGGACATTCCTGCAGTCAGCATGTCAATTGCACGCTCCTCAAAACTTGCGACATCTGTGGCATTGTGCTGTGTGATAAAACTGCACATTTTAGAGTGGCCTTTTATTGTGGCCAGCCTAAGGCACACCTGTGCAATAATCATGCTGTCTAATCAGCATCTTGATATGCCACACCTGTGAGGTGGATGGATTATCTCGGCAAAGGAGAAGTGCTCACTAACACAGATTTAGACAGATTTGTGAACAATATTTGAGAGAAATAGGCCTTTTGTGTACATAGAAAAAGTCTTCGATCTTTGAGTTCAGCTCATGAAAAATGGGGGCAAAAACAAAAGTGTTGCGTTTATAATTTTGTTCAGTGTATAGAAAATTATGAATAGGCCTGAGAAAAGAGACACAATTTCAAAGATGATTTTAATGCAGATGAAGAGGAGGATAACCCAACAGATTAAGGTAGCGAATTCCACAGCTTAGGGGCTAATACAGAAAAGGCTCTGTCACCTTTAGATTTCAAGCAGGACTATGGGACGGTTAATGATGTTGAGTGTGGGATTTGTTTTCATTAAGAATAATCAATCAACCATAAGCATTAATATTGTTCCAAGAATAGGAAAGATCTAGCATTAAACACCAAAATAAGCGCTACAGATCTGAGAATGCGAGATTGCTTGCTGCTGAAGACGCTGTCGCTCTTTGTCTCTTTTCAATGGTTGTAGAAATGGTCGTTAATTCTTATGGGTACAGCACAGATTTTACAGGTAATAACAGGATTAAAAAGTCATGGCAACAAATTATTTTTTATAGTCAGTTTAATAAGTTGAAACGATTTTCAGTCAATTTGATTCAACTCAACTTATGTCATTGTAGGCTTAGGCTACTTTTTCAATGAATTTTAATGAATATACGAATTAATAAAATGGATTTGATTTATTTTTTGTTGCAAAACTTTCATTTATTTATTTTCAACACCGCACCCCCAACCCCCATTTTTCCCATTCACTCCGAGAGCGTTTGCAGGGCTCAAACAAACTAGGTGTGAAAAAACCCTGAAATACTTATGGAAACAGCTGCTTAATATAACCATTCTATTATAACGGTATGCAGACCTGTGACCGCTCATTTCGTTTCAAATCTACTGTGGTATAAATAACATTTTCTACTGGATGACACGTCGCTGCTGCACAATCATTGTGTCATCACAACCAGGCCTGCCTACACTTTAGTGAACACAGATTTTTATATAAAACTGTTATGCTACTGCTTTTACTAGGCAGAATTTAAAATATAAAATCTTGCACTACTGGAAAAAAAATAAAAGGATACAGTTTACTGATATTTTAACACCACGACTGGACCTATACCAATGTCACCATTTTTGAAGTACCCCTAGCCACACATTAATATGCCACAATTAAATAAAAATTGTAAAATTTAGTGAAATACTAACAAGTTTGTGATGAATAGTTCTATTAAGTAGCAACTAGTTGGTGGTCACTTTATAAAGAAATGATATGCACCTGCATTCCTATAGCCTGAACACGCAAGGTCACCTTTTCCACAAATTATTTTTAAGTTTTGAAAACTTGAGGCCAATTGTCAAGAGCTTGCTTTCATGGCCCCCAAAAAGCCATCGTCATGGAAATCTTGGGTGTCTACCCCCACCCCAAAATAGGGGTCATGTTAACACAACCGTAGTCACATTAAAGAGCAAGTTCCACTGTTTAAACTCTTTGACATTAAACTAAAGGTTCATAGGGGAGCACTTTAAACTGTACATGGCTCCCCTTAACAGTTACAGTAACTAAACCAGCAAGTATTCCACCATCCTGTAGTGGTATTTGGGGGGCAAAAGAGACCAAGAAACCTGCTTTGCTTAAAACATTTATTGGGGTTTCAATTCTGGATGACATTCGCATCAGTTTACCAGAGTCTTTTAGCCCTTGACCGAGTAGAAGCGGCTTGAGGAAGATGGTTGAGCAGGAGCATTCTGGTTGTTCATTGAACTGTAGCTACTCAAGACCTCAGAAGCACTGGATGTACCTTGACCAGCAACACTTGTTTCATAGGGCAAGTGCTGGAACCCAGGGGTATACTTGCTAGAAAGACTTTGAGATTGGAAAGAGCCACCGTAACTGGTGCTACCACCATGTGCAGAAACAAACTGACCAGAAACTCTCGATGAGCCTCCTGCAGAGGACAGGGAAGAGAACTGCATTGGAGAGCTACCCTGTGATGCAGTAGCATCGGAGGTCCGAATAACTGGTGTCAAATGAGTGGCTGAAGGCTGCCATTTTTGAGACTCCCGGCTTTGGGACGCAGAAGCGCCTTGATATGATTGGCTGGACTGACTAGCAGCACCTTGGGGTGAGGACAATGACACACTTGCATATGGGTAAGACCCATGGACAAGCTGACTAGCAGCATCTTGAGGCTGAGATGATCCACCATAAGCAGTGCTTCCCTGCAGGGTGAAGGGAGTAGAGGATCCTGCCTGGGTGCCAGAGCCCCCTGTGAAGGTAGATGTAAACTGCTTCCGTGAACCCTGAACAGTAGTAGATGGACCAGCTTGGGGTGAGGACAATGACACACTTGCATATGGGTAAGACCCATGGACAAGCTGACTAGCAGCACCTTGGGGTGAGGACAGTGACACTCTTCCATAAGAGGATTCATACCCAGGGGCAAATGGACTTGCGGCATCTTGAGGTGATCCACCATAAGCAGTGCTTCCTGCAGGGTGAAGGGAGGAGAGGACCCAGCCTGGGTGCCAGAGCCCCTGTGAAGGTAGATGTAAACGGCTTCTGTGAATCCTGAACGGTACCATGACCAGCAACAGCTTGGGGTGAGGACAATGACACACTTGCATATGGGTAAGACCCATGGACAAGCTGACTAGCAGCACCTTGGGGTGAGGACAGTGACACTCTTCCATAAGAGGATTCATACCCAGGGGCAAATGGACTTGCGGCATCTTGAGGTGATCCACCATAAGCAGTGCTTCCCTGCAGGGTGAAGGGAGGAGAGGACCCAGCCTGGGTGCCAGAGCCCCCTGTGAAGGTAGATGTAAACTGCTTCCGTGAACCCTGAACAGTAGTAGATGGACCAGCTTGGGGTGAGGACAGTGACACTCTTCCATAAGAGGATTCATACCCAGGGGCAAATGGACTTGCGGCATCTTGAGGTGATCCACCATAAGCAGTGCTTCCCTGCAGGGTGAAGGGAGGAGAGGACCCAGCCTGGGTGCCAGAGCCCCCTGTGAAGGTAGATGTAAACTGCTTCCGTGAACCCTGAACAGTAGTAGATGGACCAGCTTGGGGTGAGGACAGTGACACTCTTCCATAAGAGGATTCATACCCAGGGGCAAATGGACTTGCGGCATCTTGAGGTGATCCACCATAAGCAGTGCTTCCCTGCAGGGTGAAGGGAGGAGAGGACCCAGCCTGGGTGCCAGAGCTGCCTGTGTAAGTAGAGGCAAGCTGCTTCCTAGAAAACTGAACAGTTGTAGACTGACTGGCAACACCTTGGGATGAGGATGATACACTTGGATAGGAGTGAGACACAGGGCCAAGTTGACTTGCAGTACCTTGAGGCCGTGGCGATCGATCATAAGCAATACTTCCTTGCAGGGTGAATGGAGTAGAAGACCCTGACTCGGTGCCATATCTAGAGGTAAACTGCTTATGTGAACTCTGAACAGTAGTAGACTCACGGTCTACACCTTGGGGTGACAGTGCACACTTGCAATATAAACTATCATATGGAGATGGAGAGCCAGGGGCAAACTGACTTGTGGTACCTTGAGATGGGACAGAACCACTCATTCCCTGCGAGGTAAAACCAGTAGAGGCCCCAAACTGAGCTCTAGAGCTGCCCTGGGAGGCAGAGGCATATTGCTTACGGGGACTCCAGACACCGCAGACTGACTGGAAGTGCTTTGGGGTGAGGAAACGGGCTTGAGTAGTCAATATGCCCTTGGCTAGAGGTAGCTTGAGACGGTGGAAGCAATCCACTGTAATGGTTGCCTCTCCGAGATGCAAACTGATCAGAAGCGCCCACTTGAGGCAGAGAACCAACCTGTGAAACAGCTCTATAGGAAGACCCGCTACTTGTGGCCTGGCTATAGATATCTTGGGGCGATGACATGGGAGCGCTTACATATTTGGTAGGGGACAAGGGAGCATACTGACCCAGAGTGCCCTGAGGCTTGTGAGAAAAACTAGTAGAGCTACTACCTCCCTGTACTGAGACATAACGACTAGAAGTTGCTAACTGAGTGCCAGACCTGCTCTGGGTGCTTGGAGAACCACTAGGTGAACTTTGAGCACTTGTGGACTGGCTAGAAACCCCTAGGGGTAAAGCATCAAGCTTGTTAGACATCAGGGATCCTGGAGTATATGGACTAGAGGCACCTTGAGACAAAGCACTGTAGCTACCTTCCCCCTGAGAAAATACACGTTGACCCGAACTTTCTGATAGTATAGGGCTACTTTGAGAAGTGGAAGTGGCACCTGGAGCAGATGAACTGCTGTAAGAGATACTCTCCTGAGAGAACACAGGCAAAGAGGCTTCTGCTGATTTATGAACAGAGGTTTCCTGGGAGGTTGACAAATGCAAACCATCACTGGTGGACTGGTCAGAAAAGCCAAGCTTGGCAGGGTAGCTACTACTCCCTCCCTGGGTAGAAACGAGGTGTCCAGAACCACTTGCAGCATACAGAGTCTGCAAACTCAATCCACTAGCAGCACCTGAAATACTTGATCCAGCAGATGTCAAGCTGCTTAAAGGCTGTTCATCTAGGGGCAGAGGCAAGAAAGCAGAGACAGAGCTGCCTGGAGCAGTTTGGGCATGGGACGTTGACTGAGAGCTGCTGGAACCACCTTTGACAAACTGGAGTAGATTAAACTTTGACCTGCTCTTCAGGGGTTTGTTAGAGAACAAACTGGAGCCCACTTCTTCAACAGGCAAAGTCCCAGTCACACGGGCCTCTGGCATAGAAGACTGGACAGCATGAGGTGAGAAAGTGTCAGAAGGCTGACCCCACTGTTGATGGGCATTGGAATAAGCGCCACCTATAGAATTAAACAAAACAGAACACATTTGTACACAAGTCCCACTAAACAAGCATCTTTGAAAGATAAAGGAAAAAGAAAACACTGCACCTTTAAATCCATCAGTATTCTTCCAAAATAGCAGGAAAACTACTAGCAAGGGTAACCTACAAATTTGAAGAAAAATAAACATTAATAAATGTTTGCAGAGTCATTCAGAAGCACAGATTGAATTAATAAACTGACCTTTTCCACCCTTGACCCATGACAAAAATCCACAAATGCTCCCAAACTCTAATGTTTTCACGGTCTCAAACCCCTACACATAACCTACAAATCCAGACGGTGGTACGTGTATTTTGTAGGCCTTCACCAGTCCAATTAGAGCAATTGACTAATTACATGAAATATTGTTCACCTGGGAAACGATGATTGATGATTGTTTTGTGAAGGCTCTGACACCCTCTGCAGTTTAAACATTTTAAAGCAGCTGATTAATCCCAGAACATTACTTTCACTTATACAAATTTTTATTTATTGGATTATGTGCTAATTATATTACTTTAATCAAAATTTGGGGGCGGGTGGTCCCCTTTGTTTGTTTTTTTCCTTTTTGCTCAGTATTTTCTTTTGCAAATATGTGGCATGGATTTGAAAGAGTTATACTAAATTAGGTGGAAATTAAAACAATCCTGGACCTTTTCTTATAGTCTGAGTTAGCAAGCTACTGTACACAAACAAGGCTTAGACAAACTACAAAAAAAATTCATTTACATCACATCAAGTTTTATTTCATGAAGCAAGTGTTCACATACATATTTTAGGACAACAATCACTTGATATTACACATTTTACCACAGTATATTCATGGCACCAAAATAAATGATAACAAACATATTGCTTACACAAACATATATCAAACATTTTATACAAAATGTAAAATAACTAACAGTACATGACAAAAGACAAATCTATTGCTCAGCGTTTGGTTTTCCTACTTTGATTTGATAGGGCCACTATGCTTTTCAATTCCTTTGTGATGCATTCTATGAACATATGGCTTCTTTTCACACTTCATGATAAATATGTATTTATACATATTTTATATATAGTGTATTCATTATAACGATGAAAAATTCGTAGAATACATTAAGCCATTATTCATTCACTTCTGAAATACAGATACAGACTGCTTTGTGATGTTCTAAAATCTTAGAACAAAGAGAAAAATTGGCCTTTTCCACACTGTATATCGCTTGTTTAGAACACAGTCTGACACACTGTGCTACACACAAAAAACTTTCACACTGCAGAGTTGCAACAATATTCATACAATATATGCTTTACTATTCAGCAACAATCTCAGTTTGTGTCCACAGTAGAAAGAAACTCATACTTGTAACCACATGAGGGTGAGTGAATGAATGAATGAAGCATTTATATAGCGCTTTTATTGTGTATTGCTATACACCCAAAGCGCTTTACAATCATGTGGGGTGTCTCTCCTCAACCACCACCGGTGTGCAGCACCCACTTGGATGATGCGACGGCAGCCAAAGGACAACGGCGCCAGTGCGCTCACCACACACCAGCTACAGGTGGAGAGGAGATAGAGTCATAGAGCCAATCAAGTGGATGGGGATTATTAGGAGGCCATAATTGACAATGGCCAGAGCAGGGAATTCGGTTACACCCCTACTCTTTACGATGAGTGTCATGGGATTTTTAATGACCACAGAGAGTCAGGACCTCGGTTTAACGTCTCATCCGAAAGACGGTGCTCTTTTGACAGTATAGTGTCCCTGTCACTATACTGGGGCATTAGGACCCACACAGACCACAGGGTGAGCACCCCCTGCTGGTCTCACTAACACCTCTACCAACAGCTACCTAGTTTTCCCAGGAGGTCTCCCATCCAGGTACTGACCAGGCTCAGCCCTGCTTAGCTTCCATGGGCAACCGGTCTTGGGCTGCAGGGTGATATGGCTGTGGCATTCATTCATTCATGAGGGTGAAAGAATTTTTAGTTTTGGATGGACTTTCATTGCAAGGTCAAGGTCATGGTCATTTTTATTTATATAGCACCTTAACACAAACATAAATGCTGACCAAGGTGCCTCACCAATAAAAAGATGACAGTCATACAAAAATACAAAGTTTAAAATATTAAATCAACAACTTAAACCAATTAACCGAATAAAAATCAAGACTAAGAATTTAACTCACTAAGACTAACATATACTGAACAAAATCATAAACGCAACACTTTTGTTTTTGCCCCCATTTTTCATGAGCTGAACTCAAAGATCTAAGACATTTTCTATGTCTTGATTGTGTTTTGATTGTGGCCTGTGGAATGTTGGTCCACTCCTCTTCAATGGCTGTGCGAAGTTGCTGGATATTGGCAGGAACTGGAACACGCTGTCATATACGCCGATCCAGAGCATCCCAAACATGCTCAATGGGTGACATGTCCGGTGAGTATGCTGGCCATGCAAGAACTGGGATGTTTTCAGCTTCCAGGAATTGTGTACAGATCCTCGTAACATGGGGCCGTGCATTATCATGCAGCAACATGAGGTGATGGTCGTGGACGAATGGCACAACAATGGGCCTCAGGATCTCGTCACGGTATTTCTGTGCATTCAAAATGCCATCTATAAAATGCACCTGTGTTCGTTGTCCATAACATACACCTGCCCATACCATAACCCCACCGCCACCATGGGCCACTCGATCCACAACATTGACATCAGCAAACCGCTCACCCACACGACGCCATACACGCTGTCTGCCATCTGCCCTGTACAGTGAAAACCGGGATTCATCCGTGAAGAGAACACCTCTCCAAAGTGCCAGACGCCATCGAATGTGAGCATTTGCCCACTCAAGTCGGTTACGACGACGAACTGCAGTCAGGTCGAGACCCCGATGAGGATGACGAGCATGCAGATGAGCTTCCCTGAAACGGTTTCTGACAGTTTGTGCAGAAATTCTTTGGTTATGCAAACCGATTGTTGCAGCAGCTGTCCGGGTGGCTGGTCTCAGACGATCTTGGAGGTGAAGACGCTGGATGTGGAGGTCCTGGGCTGGTGTGGTTACACGTGGTCTGCGGTTGTGAGGCCGGTTGGATGTACTGCCAAATTCTCTGAAACGCCTTTGGAGACGGCTTATGGTAGAGAAATGAAACATTCAATTCACAGGCAACAGCTCTGGTGGACATTCCTGCAGTCAGCATGTCAATTGCACGCTCCCTCAAAACTTGCGACATCTGTGGCATTGTGCTGTGTGATAAAACTGCACATTTTAGAGTGGCCTTTTATTGTGGCCAGCCTAAGGCACACCTGTGCAATAATCATGCTGTCTAATCAGCATCTTGATATGCCACACCTGTGAGGTGGATGGATTATCTCGGCAAAGGAGAAGTGCTCACTAACACAGATTTAGACAGATTTGTGAACAATATTTGAGAGAAATAGGCCTTTTGTGTACATAGAAAAG